>NC_133325.1:793958971-793999473 GCF_042186555.1 Aquarana catesbeiana
AACCATACCAGGCCACATGCCCTCAACATTGGGAGGGTGCTTTGGGGAGAAGGACCTCATCCCCACAACCCTTGCCCGGTGGTTTTGGGGGTCTGCGGGTGGGGGGCTTATCGGAATCTGGAAGCCCCCTTTAACAAGGGGACCCCCAGATCCCGCCCCCCCCTGTGTGAATTGGTAATGGGGTACAAATGTACCCCTACCATTTCACAAAAAAAGTGTCAAAAAGGTTAAAAAACACAAAACAGTTTTTGACAAGTCCTTTATTGATTTCTTCTTCTTTCCGCTTCTTTCTTCTGGTCTTCCTTCGGTGTTCTACTTCCTCCATCTTCTTCTTCTTCCTCTGCTCTTCTCGTCCCGCATCTTTCTCCGGCTTCTCCTCCGCTCCGTCCGCACGATCTGCCTCAGTGGAGTCTTCCGCTGTGTGACGCTTCGGTTCTTCTGACACTTCTTATATAATGGAGGGCGGGGCGGGGCGTGTCCCCGCCCCCTCTGACAACACGGGGAAAGCCATAGGAAAGTACCAGGAAGTCCCTGTGCGTCACCGGGTGGCCCCACCCTTCGTTATGTAAGAAGTGTCAGAAGAACCGAAGCGTCACGCGGCGGAAGACTCCCACTGAGGCGGATCATGCAGACGGAGCGGAGAAGAAGCCGCAGGAAGATGCAGGACGAGAAGAGCGGAGGAAGAAGAAGATGGAGAAGAAGAAGATGGAGAAGAAGAAGATGGAGAAGAAGAAGATGGAGAAGAAGAAGATGGAGAAGAAGAAGATGGAGAAGAAGAAGATGGAGAAGAAGAAGATGGAGAAGAAGAAGATGGAGAAGAAGAAGATGGAGAAGAAGAAGATGGAGAAGAAGAAGAAAAAGAATACCGAAGGAAGACCAGAAGAAAGGAGATGGAAGAAGCGGAAAGAAGAAGAAACTAATAAAGGACTTGCCAAAAACCGTCTCATGCGTTTAACCTTTTTGACACTTTTTTTGTGAAATGGTAGTGGTACATTTTTACCCCATTACCAATTCACACGGGGGGGGGGGGGGGCGGGATCTGGGGGTCCCCTTGTTAAAGGGTGCTTCCAGATTCCGCTAAGCCCCCCCGCCCGCAGACCCCCACAACCACCGGGCAAGGCTTGTGGGGATGAGGTCCTTCTCCCCAAAGCACCCTCCCAATGTTGAGGGCATGTGGTCTGGTATGGTTAAGAAGGGGGGGGGGGCGCTCTCTCGTTCCCCCCTCTTTTCCTGCAGCCTGCCAGGTTGCGTGCTCGGATAAGGGTCTGGTATGGATTTATGGGGGGACCCCACGCCTTTTTTTTATTTTGGCGCAGGGTTCCCCTTAATATCCATACCAGACCTGAAGGGCCTGGTATGAAATTTAGGGGGACCCCCACGCAGTTTTTTTTTTAAATTTTGGTTCGGGGTTCCCTTGTGGGGAAACTCCATGCCGTTTTTATCAATGAACTTTTATGTGTATTGCCGGACCGACAATTCATTATAGCTGGCGCTAGCGATAGTAATTTTACATGACTTTTTTTCCTTTAGAAATGTCATTTTGCTGTCAGACTGTTCTAATTACGGGAAACATGCCCCCTTTACAGGCATACTATAGACACATACTATAGAAGCCCGTCACTCAGTAAGTGCCACTAGACCAGCCGCGCGGGGGGGGGGGGGGGTGGGGGGGTTAGTGAAGTAACAGCCGAGTTGGGGGACGCGCCTGTCTGCATTTGATGGGCACAAATGGCTGCATATACTGGGCACAAGTGGCTGCGTATGAGGGGCGCACGTGGCTGCGTATGAGGGGCGCACGTGGCTGCGTATGAGGGGCGCACGTGGCTGCGTATGAGGGGCGCACGTGGCTGCGTATGAGGGGCGCACGTGGCTGCGTATGAGGGGCGCACGTGGCTGCGTATGAGGGGCGCACGTGGCTGCGTATGAGGGGCACAAGTGGCTGTGTATGAGGGGCACAAGTGGCTGCATTTGACGGGCACAAATTGCTGCATTTGAACGGCTGCAATTGACTGGGGGGGGGGGGCTGGGGTAGTTTCAGTATTTTTCAGTTTGTTTGCGCCCCCCCAAAATTTTTGAGCACCAACCGCCACTGTCACAGACACTGCTCTATAATTTTCCTTGACCTCCCTTTTATGTATTTTGCAGGGCTGTGTACAGACAGATTTGTGTAAGCGGAGGCTCCATGTGTCAGGCTGCTGTTTTCGTTCCTGAACAGATTGAACAGCCCTTCATATTATGTACATCATGCAGTGTGGATGCTCATATTGATGAGGAATGTCTTCTATACAAAGCCTTGGCCCCTCCCACAGGCACAGCTCTATATTTTTCCTGGACCTGCCATTGATATACACAGTGCTATTATGCATTGGGCCCGTCCCCTTCAGCAGAGCAGGCTAGGGGCGAGGGCAGAGCTGGAGGCGGTGCAGCTTGATATTTTCTCTCGACCTTGGTCCCGTTGATATACACAGTGCTAAGTTGCAAGGGGGCCCGCCCCCCTTCTCCAGAGCAGGCTAGGGGCGGGGCTGGAGGCGGTGCTGCCGATGATGTAATTAAGCAACTCGTGCCGCCTCCGGCTACCCACTCGAGTCTATAATTTTTCTCAACTAAAATGAGCGTCTGCACATGCGCGGTATAGGCATGGTGAAGCAGCGCATGCGCAGTGGAGCCCCGCGATCAGCTGTTTTGTGATGTAGCTGCACCGGAAGTGATGCGGTCGAACTTCTGCACGAGTCAAGGTTTTATTTTAGCACACCGGCAGCCCCAGACCATGACACTCCCACCACCATGCTTGACTGTAGACAAGACACACTTGTCTTTGTACTCCTCACCTGGTTGCCGCCACACACGCTTGTCACCATCTGAACCAAATAAGTTTATCTTGGTCTCATCAGACCACAGGACATGGTTCCAGTAATCCATGTCCTTAGTCTGCTTGTCTTCAGCAAACTGTTTGTGGACTTTCTTGTGCATCATCTTTAGAAGAGGCTTCCTTCTGGGATGACAGCCATGCAGACCAATTTGATGCAGTGTGCGACACTTACACTTACAGGCTGACCCCTTTAACCTCTGCAGCAATGCTGGCAGCACTCATACGTCTATTTCCAAAAGACAACCTCTGGATATGACGCTGAGCACGTGACCTCAACTTCTTTGGTGGACCATGGCGAGGCCTGTTCTGAGTGGAACCTGTCCTGTTATACCGCTGTATGGTCTTGGCCACCGTGCTGCAGCTCAGTTTCAGGGTCTTGGCAATCTTCTTATAGCCTAGGCCATCTTTATGTAGAGCAACCATTCTTTTTTTCAGATCCTCTCTCAGAGAGTTCTTTCCCATGAGGTGCCATGTTGAACTTCCAGTGTCCAGTATGAGAAAGTAAGAGCGATAACACCAAATTTAACACACAGTCAGCTTGCTATCAAAATCCGCTTCCCCTGGACAGAAAGGGTCTGGGGTAAGAAGGAAGAGTGAGGATGATTTATACAAAGAGTAGAGCAGTCAGAGAAGCCATATACAAGTGTTTTTAACCCCTGAAATGCCGTGCAAGCTGTTTTGGGAGGGGGAACCAGATCCGATAGCAAGAGTCAACTCGCTATCAAAATCCGCTTCCCCTGGACAGTAAGGGTCTGGGGTAATAAGGAAGAGTGAGGATGATTTATACAAAGAGTAGAATAGTCAGAGAAACAGATGTGCACAGTGGCTGCGTTTAAAGATTTTTTTTTTCAGATTTTTTCAGTTTGTTTGCGCCCCCCCAAAAAATTTTCAGCACCATCTGCCACTGGGAGGGGGTAATAATAAATTAGATGAAATGAATAGAAGGTGTAACAATAATATAAAATAATAGGAGGTGTAATAATAAATAAAATAATAGGAGGGGCAATAAAAAATTAGATAAAATAATAGGAAGAGATTATAATGATGACGTGTATACTGATAGATATATAATAGGTGGTAGGAATAATAATAATAATAATAATAATAATAATAGGGACTGTGGGGAGAATTTCCAGTGTTCAATAAATAATATTAAATAATAGGCGGGATAATAATGAAGATGTAGGAGGGGTAAGAATAAATTAGACACATTAATATGAAGGGATAATGATGACGTGTGTATAGTTTATATATATTTATTTATATTTTATATAGATAGATAGATATAGATATAGATATATCTATATATATATATGGAAGGAGTAATGATATTGTACCAGATATATATTTTATAAGGAGTGATAATATAGACATATATAGGAGTGATAATATAGACATATATATTTGTGTGGATGGACTATTAACCACTAGGCGTCCGCGCTATAGCCGAAAGACGGCTACAGCGCGGACTCCAATTGCCGGGAGGGCGTCCCTGGACGTCCTCCCTTTTACTTCCGCGTTGCGCGCTCCCGCGGGCGCGCATTGCGGAACTTTTGTGCTGGCCGTGTCCCTCGGACACAGCCAGTCACAGATCGCCGTAAACGGCCAATGACAGCGGCCGTTTACAGTGCGATCGCTCTGCCGATGGGAGATGATCTCATATGTAAACATATGAGATCATCTCTCATCGCCGGCTCTCCCTGCTCACACAGAGACAGCGTGTGAGGAGGGAGAGCGGAACCGCTGCGGCGGTGAGTAAACAGGAAAAAAAAAAAACGAAAAAAAAAAGTGTCAGCACGGTTATCTGCTCCTACCCTGCCATCTGCCCCAGTGCCATCTGCCCCAGTGCCATCTGCCCCAGTGCCATCTGCCCCAGTGCCATCTGCCCCAGTGCCATCTCTCCCTGCTGTCATGTCCCTGCCATCTGTCCCCACTGCCATCTGTCCCCAGTGCCATCTCTCCCTGCTGTCATGTCCCTGCCATCTGTCCCCACTGCCATCTGTCCCCAGTGCCATCTCTCCCTGCTGTCATGTCCCTGCCATCTGTCCCCACTGCCATCTGTCCCCAGTGCCACGTATAAGTGCCATCTGTCATCAGTGCCACGTATTAGTGCCATCTGTCATCAGTGCCACGTATTAGTGCCATCTGTCATCAGTGCCACTTGTCATCGCCGCCACATATTAGTGCCATCTGTCATCAGTGTCACGTGTCATCAGTGCCACGTATTAGTGCCATCTGTCAGTGCCATGTATTAGTGCCATCTGTCATCAGTGCCACGTATTAGTGCCATCTGTCATCAGTGCCATGTATTAGTGCCATCTGTCATCAGTGCCACCTGTCATCAGTGCCATCTGTCATCAGTGCCACGTATCAGTGCCATCTGTCATCAGTGCCATCTGTCATCAGTGTCAGTGCCACGTGTCATCTGTGCCACATCAGTGCCACGTCAGTGTCACATGTCATTGTTCTGGTGCTCCAGGGCCTTCAAAAGTGTAATAGGTAGTCAACAAATTAGATGTGTAATTTTTGCTCCTAGAACACCTGATGGCGCTCCCTGCATGTTGGGCCTCTCTATGTGGCCAGGCTGTGAAAAAGTCCCACACATGTGGTATTGTAATACTCAGGAGGAGTAGCAGAATGTATTTTGGGGTGTCATTTGTGGTATATACATGCCATGTGAGAGAAATAACCTATTACAATGACAATTTTGTGGGGGGTAAAAAAAAAAAAAAATCTTCATTTTGCAAAGAATTTTGGGAAAAAATGACAACATCAAAAACCTCACCATGCATCTTACTAAATACCTTGGAATGTCTACTTTCAAAAAAAGGGGTCATTTGGGGGGTATTTGTACTTTCCTGGCTTGTTCGGGTCACAAGAAATGAGATGAGGCCACCAGTACTTCAGGTGCAATCAATTTTTTATGATTTGCACCACAACTTGTAGACTCTCTAACTTTCACAAAGACCAAATAATATCCACTAATTTGGGTTATTTTTACCAAAGATATGTAGCAGTATAAATTGTGGCCAAAATTTATGAAGAAAAATTACTAATTTGCAAAATGTTATCACAAAAACAAAGAAAAATGCGGTTTTTTTCAAAATTTTCGGTCTTTTTTCATTTATAGCGCAAAAAATAAAAAACCCAGAGGTGATCAAATACCACCAAAATAAAGCTCTATTTGTATGAAAAAAAAGGAGAAAAAAATTCATTTGGGTACAGTATTGTATGACTGAGTAATTGTCATTCAAAGTGTGTCAGCGCTGAAAGCTCAAAATTGGTCTGGGCAGGAGGGGGGTTTAAGTGCCCAGTTGTCAAGTAGTTAATATTGTACAGGGGACGCGCACGGGGTCGGGGTCGGTAGAAGGATGATTAGCATTCGGGGAAGAGTGGGAGGAGCGGCAGTGCAGAGGGCTGGAGAGGCGGAGTTCCGATCTCAGCCGAGAGACAGGGGGAACAGATTTCGACGGGGAACCATTCTCAGCACAACACCGGAAAGCATGACGCAAACAGGGGGCGGGGACGGTAGAAAGATAATTAGCATTCTAGGAAGAGTAGGAGGAGGGGCAGTGCAGAGGGGTGGAGAGACGGAATACCGCCTTCTTAGAGACACGCTGACAAACTACAGATCTGTTCGCCCCCTGCTGGATAGGACATCAGGATTGGTTCAGTACCACTGAGTAGGACACCCCCCGGGTCCCGTGTTGGGGGGGGGAGGGGTAATAACAAATCTTCTATGAATGTGGAGGGAGATTTCCAGCAGAACTCCTCCGGTACTACCGATACTCCTCCATCCTCAGTGCTCCCCCCTCCCCCCTACATACCGATCACCGGGCCGGTGTTGTGTTGTAGTCGCAGTCCCCCCTCCCCCCAATGGTGGTAGAAATATATCCCCCGGTGTTTGTGGTCCCGGTACCGGCTCTGATTACACGGGATGTGGCTGGACCCGGAGACCCCCCCTCCCCCTCCTCCCCGCACAGAGATCACAACCTGACATTACCTGCCACACACCGCCCGATCATCACCGACATCTCCGGGGTACAGAGTACACAGCGGACACCGAATACAGGAGGAGATACGGTGAGGTACTGAGACATGAATTAAGCTGAGTACAGATGCGGGGCTCGGGTACATGGGGGCGGGGCCGTGTACACGATACAGCTCACTCATAGGCGAGCAGAGAAGTGGGGGGGCGGGGCTGGAATCATACCTGCAATCTAATTCATACCAAACACGCCCTCCCCTGCAATTGCACATGTGGATAGGCAGCGCGAGTCATTATGTGACAGATCCCGCCCCTTTGTGGAGAAAGAGCCGCATTCTGACCCCTCCCAGCTATTGACATCTTGACTCCTGTCCCCGCCCACTCTCCTAATATGGATTCTGACCGCTGTCCCGGGTAATGACTGGGGATATAGAAGCCGTCTCTGCACTATGACGCCCCCCGGGCTCCGGTCTGGGGCTCCCTGTGTAGGTGATCATCCCTCGGGGCGGAGAGTGATGAGATGAATAGTGAGGAGGGGGAGGGGGAAGATCTGGCGTGCAGCTTCTCTCTCCTTCCCAACCGCACAGCTTCTCCTCCTCCCTCCCGTCTGTCCTCAGTGTTCTCCCCCCTTCCCGGTACATACCGATCACCGCCATCCTCACACAGCTGAGCTAACACCGGACACTCCTCCGACTGAGTGTCACTACAACCAACCAGCGTGTTTCCTCGCTCCCTCCCTCCACCAAGACACAGGGCGTGGCTTCCTTACCTACCAATAAATGATCTCTCTCTTTTGGACTCCCTGTTGCTTAGCAGCCACGGTGGGCGGGGCTGAGGACCGCTGTTCTGACTAGAAGTGTCCGCCCATTGGATGGTGTCCGCCCGTTACTGCGCAGGCGCAGCGCTTACCCAATGCGGAGGACAGAGGAGACGGTGAAAGTCTCCATTAGAACATGGAGACTTTTACTGTCTCCTCTGTCCTCCGCAATGAATAGTACATTCAGTCACATGTTCCCGATGCTCGAGGGGGTGGATTTGTGAAATGGGCGGATGTTTGAGGGGCGTGTTTACTGAACTGAAGGGTGGGTTTAGCAATGTTGATGGGCGGGTTTGATTCTGTAGGCACACATTGTGAAGGGGTAAGATATATTGTAACATTGAAGTCCCCGCCCCTATCACCGCCCCAGCTGTGGGCATTCTGTAGGCACAGCGCCCCTTGCAAAGTTGTACGAGCATCGGGAGCGCGTGACAGAATGTGGTGTTAACTGCGCATGCGCCATGTAGAGATCATGATCAGCTGTTGATGTTCGGAGATTTTCGGAGTCTCCTATGTCCTCCGTACTGCGCAGTACAGGGCGGACACTCTCTGATGGGGGACTATTCTCGACAGGACACCGGCGGGTCACGTGATCACCGATCCGCGAGATTGAGGGAATGCGTTAAGGGGCATACCTAGAGCAGACGTCTCAAGTCTCCCGCATTTGGCTGCGGGATCCCGCGAGTGCAGGGCGATCTCCCGGCTGTGCCTCTCACTCAACCACAGACAGACAGAGCAGCCCGAATGGAGGACGGCCGCCCTGTCTGTGGCTGAGTGACAGGCGGATGTAAGGTGCTGAGGCAGAGGGGGGGTAACAACATATTCGGCGACCCATCGCAGTTTGCTATGGAAGTGACGTTCCATCGCCGCCATCTTGCTACACCCCACACTCATCCATAGTAAGGATACACTAAGAAGGGGGAAAGCGGACATCTTGTTACACCCACCGGAGTTTTGCATTTTACACGTATTTATAACAGTAAAGTCAGTTTCTATAGTGAAATACAGGACTTAGAACTCTGACTGACTACTTAGATTTTGAATTTTAAAAGCAACGGCAACCCTGCTCATCTCACAGGTTTGCTAATCTGACAGAAGTTCGCTGCTTTTAAAATTCAACATCTAAGCAGTCAGAGTTCTAAGTCCTGTATTTCACTATAGAAACTCACTTTACTGTTATAAATACGTGTAAAATGCAAAACTCTGGTGGGTGTAGCAACATGTCCGCTTTCCCCCTTCTTAGTGTATCCTTACTGTGGACGAGCGTGGGGTGTAACAAGATGGCGGCGATGGAATGTCACTTCCGTAGCAAACTGCGATGGGTCGCCGAATATGTCGTTACAGGGGACAGCCCATACTGCTGTCCCCAGTAGAGGTCGACCGATATATCGGCCAATAGTTGGCCATTTTTGATAAATCAGCATCAGCCAATTATTATTATAATTAGGCCGATATTTAACACTGACCGCCGTTCCTCCTCCCTTCTCTACACTCAGTGTGTGAAACTGACACGTAACTGAGAGAGGAGAGACAGAGGATCTGTCAGAATTGAGCTCGATTTCGGGGATGGGCGGGACCCAGCAGCTATCAAACACCAGCCAATGGGATGGGATCTGGGTGGGCCGCTACGTGTATGTGGCCCTGTTCCTTTTCTTAAGCAGCCCTATCAATGGCTGGTGTTTGATAGCTGCCGGGTCCTGCTCACCCCCGACATCAAGCTCAATTCTGACAGCTCCTCTCTACGCTCTGCTACTTGTCAGACACACACAGTTACACTAGGCTCAGTGTGAAACATGCCAGTGCCATCTGCCAGTGCTACCTGCCACTGCCAACCAGTGCCACTGCCAACCAGTGCCACCTGCCACCGCCAACCAGTGCCACTGCAAATAAGTGCCACCTGCCAGTGCCTGCCAGTGCCACCTGCCACCGCCAACCAATGCCACCTGCCAGTGCCACCACCAATCAGTGCCACACCAATCAGTGCCAACCAGTGCCACCTGCCACCGCCAACCAGTGCCACTGCAAATCAGTGCCACCTGCCAGTGCCACTGCCAACCAGTGCCACCTGCCACCGCCAACCAGTGCCACTGCAAATAAGTGCCACCTGCCAGTGCCAACCAGTGCCACCTGCCACCGCCAACCAGTGCCACTGCAAATAAGTGCCACCTGCCAGTGCCAACCAGTGCCACCTGCCAGTGCCAACCAGTGCCTGCTAGTGCCACCGCCAACCAATGCCACCTGCCAGTGCCACCACCAATCAGTGCCACACCAATCAGTGCCACCTGCCAGTGCCAACCAGTGCCACCGCCAATCAGTGCCACCTGCCAGTGCCAATAGTGCCACCCGCCAGTGCCAATAGTGCAACCCGCCAGTTCCAAACCAGTGCCACCTGCCAGTGCCAACCAGTGCCACTGCCAATCAGTACCACCTGCCAGTGCCATTTATCAGTGCCACTGCCAATCAGTGCCATGTGCCAGTGCCAACCAATGCCACCTGCCAGTGCCAACCAGTGCCATCTGTCAGTTCCAAACCAGTGCCACCAACCAGTGCCACGTGTCAACCAGTGCCATCTGTCAGTTCCAAACCAGTGCCACCTGCCAGTGCCATCTGTCAGTGCCAATCAGTGCCATCTGTCAGTTCCAAACCAGTGCCACCTGCCAGTGCCAGCCAATGCCACCTGCAAGTGCCAGCCAGAGCCACCTGCAAGTGCCAGCCAGTGCCACCTGCCATTGCCAATCAGTGCCAACTGCCAGTGCACCTGCCTAAGCCAACCAGTGCCATCTGTACTAAGGATATCAAGTGTGTGGTAGAGTGACAGAAGCAAGCAGGGAGGAGTGGAGTGGGTGAGGGTTTTTTTTTAATCGGCCTAAAATATTGGCCACAAAAACCGGCATCATATATCGGCCATCGGCCGCCCCAATTTCTAAATATCGGCATCAGCCAGAGAAAAACTCATATCGGTCGACCTCTAGTACACAGTGTGCTTTGGCTGCTGCATGGGCACGGATACTTTTTTTCGTCTGGTCAATTCAGCAGGGAAGGAGGGGGGTGGGCGGAGACAGTGGCGTTGTTATGAAGGGGTGAGGGGGTGCGGGCCACATCCGGGTGACACCTGTGGGCAGCAGCCTCGCACAATCTGCACATCCCACTGATCTGTGTCTCTCCCTGGCTCTTGGCTCAGATTGGTACCCCGCCCCTCCAGCCCTCCGCACTGCAGCTTCTCCCACACTACTGTACACAGGATGGATGAGAGAGTCCGTGGAGGGACACGCCGCTGTGTATATCCCGCACTGTTCTGAGGTCTGAACAGTGTACTGTACTTGTACATAGACAAATGCTGAGAGCGCTATGGCAGGAGGGACTACTAGCACAAGTGGAGAGGGGGGTCTGCACTGAGGGGGTTTATGCTGATGGAGGGAGTCTGCACTTAGGGGGGTCTATACTGATGGAGGGGAGTGTATATGCTGAGGGGGTCTATGCTGATGGAGGGGGGTCTGCACTTAGGGGGGTCTATTTTGATGGTGGGGTGGCTGCACTGGGGGGGTCTATACTGATGCAGGGGGGTTGTCTATACTGAGGGGGGTCTGTACTGAGGGGGAGGTGTCTATACTGCGGGAGAGGGGTTTGTACTGTGGGAGAGGTGTCTGTACTGTGGGAGAGGTGTCTGTACTGTGACATGCTATACATACTATAACATGCTTTAAGGGAACAGGAACTTTATTTTATTTTTTGGGTTAAAAGCTGGAAGCACGTGGTTACAAAGCTATGGACAAATTTACAAACACATCAAAGTTGCAGGACCGGGTTTGGGTATTAACCGCTTCCAGGGGCAGCCTGTACATTAAGGGCACATGGGCGCTGCCCCCCCCAATCCATGCATCCGGCCCCTTTCAGCATGCTGGGCGCATGGATTCCAATGGGGTGTGTTTTTTTTTGCCTTTTAATTATGCTAAATAATGAACGTTACTTAACCACTTCAGCCCCGGAAGATTTGGCTGCTCAATGACCAGACCCTATTTTTGCGATACGGCACCGTGTCGCTTTAACTGACAATTGCGCGGTCGTGCGACGCTGTACTCAAATAAAATTTATGTCCTTTTTTTCCCACAAATAGAACTTTCTTTTGGTGGTATTTGATCACCTCTGCGCTTTTTATTTTTTGTGCTATAAACAAAAGAAGAGCAACAATTTTGAAAAAAACACAATAACTTTTACTTTTTGCTATTTTGATAAATATCGCAAATTTAAAAAAAGTTTAGGCCGATATGTATTCTTCTACATATTTTTGGGAAAAAAAAAATATCGCAATAAGGGTATATTGATTGGTTTGTGCAATAGTTATAGCGTCTACAAAATAGGGGATAAATTTATGACATTTTTATTATTATTTTTTTTTTTTACTAGTAATGGCGGCAATCTGCGATTTTTATCGGGACTGCGATATTGCGGCGGACAGATCGGACACTTTTGAAACATTTTTGGGATCAGTGACAATTATACAGCGATCAGTGCTATAAAAATGCACTGATTGCTGTATAAATGTCACTGGCAGGGAAGGGGTTAACACTAGGGGGCGATCAAGGGGTTAACTGTGTTCCCTAGGTGTGTTCTAACTGTGGGGGGAGGGGACTGACTAGGTGAGATGACAGATAGATGTTCATACTTAGTATAAACACACAATCAGTCTCCTCTCCCCTGAGAGAACCAGGATCTGTGTGTTTACACACACAGATCCTGGTTCTCGCTCTGTCACGAGCAATCGCGGGTGCCTGGCGGACATCCCACCCGCCGGGCACTCACATCAGCTCCGGCGTGGCGCTGCGGGAGCGCGCGCCCCCTACTTCATCTCTTCTTCTTCTTGTCTTTGTCTTCTTTTCGGGCTGCTCCGCATCCATGATGGCATGGAGGGAGGCTCCCGCTGTGTGACGCTTCTCCTCTTCTGACGGTTCTTAAATAATGGGGGGGGGGCCACCCGGTGACCCCGCCCCCTCTGATGCACGGGGACTTGACGGGACTTCCCTGTGGCATTCCCCGTGACGTCAGAGGGGGGCGGGGTGCGGAGCGGCCCGAAAGGAAGATGAAGACAAGAAGATGAAGAGAAGATGAAGAGAGAAGCTTCACACAGCGGGAGCCTCCCTCCATGCCATCATGGATGCGGAGCGGCCCGAGGAGAAGAAGGGAAGAAGACGCTGACGCCGTGGAGGAAGATGCCGGACGAGAACACCGGAGGAAAAACCAGAAGAAGAAGATGGAGGAAGAAACCGAAGGAAGATAGAAGATAGAAGAAAGAAGAAGCATTTAAATAAAGGAATTGTCAAAAACTGTCTCTTGTCATTTTTAACATTTATGACACTTTATTGGTGAAATGGTAGGGGTACTTTTGTACCCCCTTACCATTTCACACAGGGGGGAGGGCCTGGATCTGGGGATCCCCTTGTTAAAGGGGACTTCCAGATTCCGATAAGCCCCCTGCCCGCAGACCCCCATAACCACCGGCCAAGGGTTGTGGGGATGAGGCCCTTGTCCCCATCAACATGGGGACAAGGTGTTTTGGGGGGGTACCCCAAAGCACCCTCCCAATGTTGAGGGCATGTGGCCTGGTACGGTTCAGGAGGGGGGGCCCTCGCTCATCCCCTCCTCTTTTCCTGCGGCCTGCCAGGTTGCGTGCTCGGATAAGGGACTGGTATGGATTTTTGGGGGGACCCCACGCCGTTTTTTTTTTATTTTGGCGCGGGGTTCCCCTTAAAATCATACCAGACCTGAAGGGTCTGGTATAGATTTTGAGGGAGGCCCCACGCCATTTTTTTTTTACATTTTGGCTGGGGTTCCCCTTAATATCCATACCAGACCTGAAGGGCCTGGTATGGAATTTAGGGGGACCTCCACATCATTTTTTTTTTAAATTTTGGTTCAGGGTTCCCCTGGTTCAGGTCCTGTACTTAGCAGCTGCCCTGTTAGGCTACATGAACACCGGAACTCCCCTAGATGTGGCAGCAGAAAAACGCTGCATCTAGCCGCATTTAGTGCTTGGACTTTTATTCACTTCATTGGCCAGAATACTTGCCGTTGAAATGAATATACACCCAAGTGCTAAAGGCAGCTAGAGCTTTTTTGCGTTTCTACGTGTTTTTGCCACGATGGGCATTTTTCAAAACGTTCCTCTCCAGAATGCAATTCTTCTGCATTCAGGAGAGGGATGTATAACTGCCCCTAAATGCTACTGCTGCTAAACTCGGATGAAAAAAAAGAAAAAATGTAATAAAAAAAAAGCTGGAAACACATTATTTGTTTTATTTATTTTTTAATTTTTTTAACATACGGTCACCAGTCAGTGTCCCTGATCACCAACACACCAGTAATATGGTGACAGTATGTAAAAAAAAAAATTGTGATTTTTTTTTTATTATCTTAATTTTTTTAAATAATCACTAAAAATTACTATTACTAAAAAAAACTTGCCATGCCTCTTACTAAATACCTTGGACTGTCTACTTTTCAAAAAGGGGTCATTTGGGGGGGGTATTTGTACTGTCCTGGTATTTTTGGGCCTCAAGAAATGAGGCCGTCAGTACGTCAGGATCGATCAATTTTCAGATATATGCCATAGTTTGTGGACTCTATAACTTTCCTAAAGACTAAATAATATACACTGATTTGGGTTATTTTCGCCAAAGAAAACAGTCTGGCCTAAATGTATGAAGAAAGATTATTTGTTTTATAAACAGAAACTAAGAAAACTTTTTTTTTTTTTTTAATTTTCAGTATTGTTTTTTTATTTATGTAGAAAAAATTTTTTAAAAACCCCAGCGGTGATCATATATCACCAAATGAAAGCTCTATGTGTGCAAAAAAAAAATTGCATACGTTTCATTGGGGTACAGCGTTGCATGACCGCGCAATTGTCATGAAGGGGGTAGAACCTTCTGGAGGTCAAGTGGTTAATATATGTTTTAAAAAATATTAAAAGTGACTTTTAAATGACATTACAAGATGTTAGTGATTGGGTTTACATCTAATTGAATCCCTTGCAGCATATCCTGACTGTTCTCTCTGATCTGCTGATCTGATCAGTGAGTGGAGGGAAGTCTCCTGTACTCTCATGTATACAGGATCATGTGACCTCATCCATGGAGGTGTGTGAAGTATAAACTGTCTGTTCTGCTGTTACCCAACATCAACATTATAACTTTCCTTCTTACACAGACAATCCTGTGTTTCCGGTCTGTATGACATTTCCGGTGAGGATAGAAATGGTGATCAGTACACATCCACTACTCAGCCCCGCCTCTTCATGGTAATAGCGCCCCTCCCATGTCAGCGCCTGATTGGCTGGAGGTGATTAATAATAAGTAGCCATGTGCGCAGAGCCCCGCCCAGAGCCGCTGATTGGAGGGTGGGCGGATACCGGCAGTCAGTGTGGGCGGAGTGTCTCCGATCATCTGTACAGAGTGTGTGAGAGAGAAGACACCGATCACCGGATACCGGGGGAGGGGGAGCAGAGAGGAAATGACCGGGAGAGGGAATTCACTGCTACTGGGGGAGGGGATAAAGAAACACAAATCCCCAATAAAGAGAAGAAGCCGATAAAAGGATATTGGGGATCAATTTATGATATAAAATATTCATAACTCATCATTTACCATCATTATATCTATAGGTGTGCACCCGAAAGCTCAAGCACACGTACGTGTGTATGTATATATATGTAGTCAAAAGTATTGGGACACCTACCTTTACACACACATGATCTTTATTGGCATCCCAGTCTTAGTCCGTAGGGTTCAGTATTGAGTTGGCTCCGCCCTTTACAGCTATAACAGCTTCAACTCTTCTGGGAAGGCCGTCCACAAGGTTTAGGAGGGTGTCTATGGGAATGTTTGACCATTCTTCCAGAAGCGCATTTGTGAGGTCAGGCACTGATGTTGGACAAGAAGGCCTGGCTTGCAGTCTCCGCTCTAATTCATCCCAAAGGTGTTCTATCGGGTTGAGGTCAGGACTCTGTGCAGGCCAGTCAAGTTCCTCCACCCCAATCTCACTCATCCATGTCTTTATGGACCTTGCTTTGTGCACTGGTCCAAATGATTTGGTGGAGGGGGATTATGGTGTGGGGTTGTTTTTCAGGGGTTGGGCTTGGCCTCTTAGTTCCAGTGAAGGGAACTCTTAAGGCCTCAGCATACCAAGACATTTTGGACAATTTCATGTTCCCAACTTTGTGGGAGCAGTTTGGGGACAGCCCCTTCCTGTTCCAACATGACTGCTCACCAGTGCACAAAGCAAGGTCCATAAAGACATGGACTTATCAGGGGTGATGGGAAATTAACTTCAAGTGCAATAATTCACATTATAACCATAACTAAAATATATACAATTAAGTGTAACACTCTAAAAAATAAAAAATCCAAAGTGCTATAATGATGAGAACCTCCCAACTAAAAAGGTGTTGCACTTGAAGGTAATTTGTATTGCAAATATCTGTAGAGGGGTTTCCACCATCCCTGCTAAGGCAGCACTGATAGGCACTAATAGGCTGCACTGATTGGCACTGATATGTGGCACTGCTATGCATCACTGATGGGCTCTGATTGGTAGCACTTATGGGCACTGATAGGCTCTGATTCGCAGCACTGATTGGCAGCACTGATGGACACTGATTGGTACTAATAGGCTGCACTGATAGGCAGCATTGGTTGGCACTGATTGACAGCATTGGTTGGCACTGATTTACAGCACTGACTGGCACTGGTAGGCAGCATTGGTTGGCACTGATAAGCGTCACTGGCACTGATATGCAGAATTGGTTGGCACTAATAGGCAGCACTGGTTTGCACTGGTTGGCACTGATAGGCAGAATTGGTTGGCACTGATAAATAGCACTGGCACGGATAGGCAGTAATGGTTGGCAATGCTTGGCAGTACTGGTTGGCACTAATTGGCAGCATTGGTTGGCACTGATTGGCAGCATTGGTTGGCACTGATAGGCAGCACTGGTTGGTATTGGTTGGCACTGATAGGCAGAATTGGCACAGATAAGCAGCACTGGCACTGATAGGCAGCATTGGTTGGCATTGATAAGCAGCACTGGCACTGATAGGCAGAATTGATTGGCACTGATAGGCAGCACTGGTTTGCACTGGTTTGCACTGATAGGCAGAATTGGTTGGCACTGATAAGCAGCACTGACACGGATAAGCAGTACTGGTTGGCACTGATTGGCAGTACTGGTTGGCACTGATTGGCAGCATTGGGTGGCACAGATAGGGGAGAGGGGGAGTTTCACATTCAGGAGATGGTGAGAATTGCCAGAGCTGTTCAGTGTATGAAACTGTCAGATAATGACACTGCATGCAGGGAGTGAGACCAGCTGTTAAAAGTCAGCGGTGATGTTGGTGGTGGGCGGGACTGAACAGTTACCAAACACCAGCCAATAGGATAGGTCTAGGTGGGCCGCTACATTTCTCTGGCTCCGCCCCCTCTCTGAAGCAGCCCAATTATTGGCTGGTGTTGGCGCTTGGTCCCGCCCACCCCTGACATCACGGCTGAGTTGCGATAACTTACAACTCAGCCGCGATGTCGGGGGTGGGCGGGACCAAGCGCTATAAACACCAGCCAATGTTTGAGCTGCTTCAGAGAGGGGGCAGGGCATAATAAATGTAGCGGCCCGCCCAGACCCCTTCCCATTGGCTGGTGTTTGATGGCCGTTCAGTCCCGCCCACCCCCGACATCACCCTGACATTATGACAGCTGGTCTCTCTCCCTGCATGCAGTGTCATTATCTGACAGTTTCATACACTGAACAGCTCTGGCAATTCTCACAATCTGCTGAATGTGAATCAGCACTGATCAGCAGCGCGGGCCACACACTCTCTTGGATGCAGCATTTTGGGGCAAATCTCTGGAGACAGCACAGGGTGATTAGGGTTTGCCCAGGCACACCCTTCACACCCCGTGCGCACGCCTATGATTATATCATTATAATTTACACGACTATGATGTCACAACGATGACCAGACTAAAGATGCCGAATGTTGCACCAGAGGGGGAGGAGACGAACAAGCAGAAGTTCCAATTTTGGGTGGAACTTCACTTTAAGGTTAAAAACCTTCTGCAAGTAGCTCCCCCTATAGGTACCTGAGCCCAGTCTTGGTCCAGCGATGTGCACAAGAGCAGTATCTTCCCTGGCTCGCTCTCCCCATTGGACAGAGGCAGCAGTGGGAGCCATTAGCACCTGCTGCTGTCAATCACAGATAGTGAGGAATGAGCTGGGGGAGGGGCCAATCTGCACTTTTTGTGTCAATGGACACACACAGCCAACTTGGGAGCGAGCACGCATGAGTGCCCCCATAGCAAGCAGCTTACTATGGGGACACTCAGCAAGGGGGAGGTGGCAGGGGCCCCAAGAAGAGGAGAAGCGGGGATGCTCTGTGCAAAACCATTACACAGAGCAGGTAAGTATGACATGTTTAATTTTTTTTATTCATTTATAATCACTCTATTGATTATAGTTTATTGGGAGGAATTAAAGTGTCTTGGAATTGCATTTTACAAACCATTTACTTACAAAAACAAGTCCTACTGTTGTTGAATAGATTCTGAAAATGCTAGTCGTCTGGCTGTTCTGCTGACCCTCTCTTTAGAAAGTATACATATTTCTGATCAGAAAGCCCAACATGGTGTACAGACAGAATGTAATGAGTCCCCCCATATATATATACATTTTGTATCTGTAAATGATAGATGTTGGACACACCCCTGAAGATGTTGGACACACCCCTGAGGTTTTATTGTTTATCTGTTTCTATAAGATGGTGAATGAAGCAGATGTGAATAACTGGATCCTGACGAGCCGCCACAGTTATACTGCGGCAGGTTGGCTCCCCTGGGTGACAGAGCGAGAACTGGAATCTGTGTGTGTAAACACACAGATCCCGGTTCTGTCAGGGGAGAGGAGATCGATCGTGTGTTCATACTAAGTATGAACACCGATTGGTCTCCTCCCCTAGTCAGTCCCATCTCCCCACAGTTAGAACACACCCAGGGAACACAGTTAAACCCTTGATCGCCCCCTAGTGTTAACCCCTTCCCTGCCAGTGACATTTATACAGTAATCAGTGCATTTTTATAGCCCTGATCGCTGTATAAATGACAATGGTCCCAAAAATGTGTCAAAAGTGTCCGATTTGTCTGCCGCAATATCCCAGTGCCGCTAAAAATCGCAGATCGCCGCCATTACTAGTAAAAAAAAATATATATATAATAAAAATGCCATAAATCTATCCCCTACTTTGTAGACGCTATAACTTTTGCGCAAACCAATCAATATACGCTTACTGCGATTTTTTTTTTTACCAAAAATATGTAGAAGAATACATATCGGCCTAAACTGAGGGAAAATGTTTTTTTTTTACATTTGGGATATTTATTATAGCAAAAAGTAAAAGATATTGTGTTTTTTTTTTTTTCAAAATTGTCGCTCTTCTTTTGTTTATAGCGCAAAAAAATAAAAACTGCAGAGGTGACCAAATACCACCAAAAGAAAGCTCTATTTGTGGGGAAAAAAGGACATAAGTTTTGTTTGGGTGCAATGTCGCATGACCGCGCAATTGTCAGTTAAAGCGAAGCAGTGCCGTATTGCAAAAATCGGCCTGGTCAGGAAGGGGGTAAATTCTTCCAGGGCTGAAGTGGTTAACTGCTAATCCTACCCTCTGCCAGAACCCCCAATTTGTATGGGAGATGCCGGGGGGAGGGGGGTTGTCATATGAAATGCAGAACCAGAGATGATCGCTTTCTGGAGAGTGGTGAGTTAGCCGGCCACATCCTGTACCAACATGGCTACCAAGCAGGGGAGGGCTGGCAGCCTTAGGCCTGGGGGGCAAGTCCAGTCAAGTGGCCCATAGAACCGGTGATGGCAAAGTGACGGATCGGGAAAACAGTCTCTAAGGTTTTTCATGATCCAAGAGGTGGGTGGGGGCAGGGAGGACAATGTGGGTCTCCAGGGCCTGTGGGGGACTTGTACTACCATGGCCTCCAGGAACTAAACTGCAAGCAAGTCCCCATATGAATCCCTCAGAGCTGAGGACCTGACCCCCACCTCCGCAACTAGTGAAGAACTACAAGTCCCAGCATTAACCCCTGAGATCTAAGGATGTATCCCCTGATGTTCATGCTGTGCCCTGTAGTCCTTGTAGTCCTTCACTAATTGGGATGGTGACACATCCTCAGCTCTGAGGGGTTCATGCTGTGACCTGTAGTCCTTCACTAGTTGAAGGGCCGGGGGGGGCACATCCTCAGCTCTGAGGGGTTTAAGCTGGGACAGTGGGACCTGTAGTCCTTCACTAGTTGGGGGGGCAGAGGTGTGTGACACATACTGAGCTCTGAGGGGTTCATGCTGGGACCTGTAGTCCTTCACTTTTGGGGTGTCACACCCCCAAAAGTAAAGGACTACAAGCCCCAGCATGAACCCTGGCTGAGATTTAAGGATGTGATCTCCTCCTCTGCTGCCGGCTCATTCTCCCATCACACACATATGTTCTAATTCATTCACTGCTCCCAACCTCACCTCAGGCAGCTTGACCAGAGGCTCTAATAGGCTTCAAACTAGAGAGGACTCGGAGCGCAGAGCATTGCACTCAGAGCCCACCCGGGTGTGTTAGGAAAGTAAATGAACATTTGCTTTTCTAACACTGAACCGCTTCTCTGCCAATCAGGAAGAGCGGGTCTGATACCCGTCACCTGATTGGCTGAAAGGACAGGCGCTCCTATTGGATGTCTAGCAGGAGGAAAAGCATGGAGGAAGCATAGAGAACACAGGAGCCGCTGCCTGACCCGCTGCCTGTCGCACAGCTCACCCCCCGTCACCGGGTTTTTATTTCAGTATTTTTTTAGTTTGCACCCCCCAAAAAACATTTTGAGCACCAGCCACCACTGACAGAGAGAGACATCGCTCCAAATTGTCCGCACAGAGGGACCGCTCCTCAAGAAGATTGCTTGATTCCTTTATCAGCATAGTAAAGCCTTGTACACACCACTAGTTTTTTATTTATTGTTTTGCTCAGTCCAGCGAGTTGAACAAAAAAAAACCTGACAGCTCTGGTTGGAGCCGCTGAGCATGAGCAAAAGTGACCTGAGCATGGATCACTTTTCAGCGGAGTGGCAGTGCCTGCTGCAGATGTGTACAAGCCTTTGGGCGCACACTGGTGTGCTGCGGTTTGGCTGCAGTGCTTATGTACACAGTTTTCCTCAGCCGCAGTCCCATAGGCTTCTTTTAGGTTGTGCGTTTTATGCTGCAGTTTTTTTATAGCGCACCAAAGATGCAGCCGTTTTTGTGCACTTTCAGAAAATGCAGCAAAAATGTGCAAACTAATAGAAGCCTATGGGAGGGGGGGAGGGTAACATGGAGGAAGACAGTGAGATCACCAACACTGCAGCACAGCAGTGTGAGCCCACATCATAGTACATAGGACCAGGTACTGCATAGTACATAGGACCAGGTACTGCATAGTACATAGGACCAGGTACTGCATAGTACATAGGACCAGGTACTACATAGTACATAGGACCAGGTACTACATAGTACATAGGACCAGGTACTACATAGTACATAGGACCAGGTAGTACATAGGACCAGGTACTGCATAGTACATAGGATCAGGTACTGCATAGTACATAGGACAGGGTACTGCATAGTACATAGGACCAGGTACTACATAATAAATAGGACCAGGTACTGCATAGTACATAGGACCAGGTACTACATAGTACATAGGACCAGGTACTGCATAGTACATAGGATCAGGTACTGCATAGTACATAGGACCAGGTACTACATAGTACATAGGACCAGGTACTACATAGTACATAGGACCAGGTAGTACATAGGACCAGGTACTGCATAGTACATAGGATCAGGTACTGCATAGTACATAGGACAGGGTACTGCATAGTACATAGGACCAGGTACTACATAATAAATAGGACCAGGTACTGCATAGTACATAGGACCAGGTACTACATAGTACATAGGACCAGGTACTGCATAGTACATAGGATCAGGTACTGCATAGTACATAGGACCAGGTACTACATAGTACATAGGACCAGGTACTACATAGTACATAGGACCAGGTACTACATAGTACATAGGACCAGGTACTACATAGTACATAGGATCAGGTACTGCATAGTACATAGGACCAGGTACTACATAGTACATATGATCAGGTACTGCATAGTACATAGGACCAGGTACTGCATAGTACATAGGACCAGGTACTGCATAGTACATAGGATCAGGTACTGCATAGTACATAGGACCAGGTACTGCATAGTACATAGGACCAGGTACTGCATAGTACATAGGACCAGGTACTGCATAGTACATAGGTCAAGGTACTACATAGTACATAGGACCAGGTACTGCATAGTACATAGGACCAGGTACTGCATAGTACATAGGACCAGGTACTGCATAGTACAAGGTACTACATAGCACATAGGACCAGGTACCACATAATACATAGGACCAGGTACTACATAATACATAGGACCAGGTACTACATAGTACATAGGACCAGGTACTGCATAGTACATAGGACCAGGTACTACATAATACATAGGACCAGGTACTACATAATACATAGGACCAGGTACTGCATAGTACATAGGATCAGGTACTGCATAGTACATAGGACCAGGTACTGCATAGTACATAGGATCAGGTACTGCATAGTACATAGGACCTGGTACTGCATAGTACATAGGACCAGGTACTACATAGTACATAGGACCAGGTACTGCATAGTACATAGGACCAGGTACTACATAGTACATAGGACCAGGTACTACATAGTACATAGGATCAGGTACTACATAGTACATAGGACCAGGTACTACATAGTACATAGGATCAGGTACTACATAGTACATAGGATCAGGTACTACATAGTACATAGGACCAGGTACTACATAGTACATAGGATCAGGTACTACATAGTACATAGGATCAGGTACTACATAGTACATAGGATCAGGTACCGCATAGTACATAGAACCAGGTACTACATAGTACATAGAACCAGGTACTACATACCCTGTTTCCCTGAAAATAAGACCTAGCGTGATTGTCAGTGATGGCTGCAATATAAGCCCTACCCACCAAATAAGCCCTACCCTGTTTCCCCGAAAATAAGTCCTACCTTGAAAATAAGACCTTCAAGGTCTTTAACTAGGGCTTATTTGGGGGGTAGGGCTTATATTGCAGCCATCACCGACAATCACGCTAGGTCTTATTTTCGGGGAAACAGGGTAGTACATAGGATCAGGTACTGCATAGTACATAGGACCAGGTACTGCATAGTACATAGGATCAGGTACAGGCTGCTGAGAGAAACCTCCTTATCTGCAGAGAGAGGGGGAGAGGAATTTGGGAGAGAGGGGGGAGAGGCCGGTCACAGATCACTTACTTGGAAGGACTCAGCAGGCGGAAGGCTCACTGGCTCAGTTATCAGCTTCCAGAGCGTCCCATACAGCAGTGATCATCAATCCTGTCCTCAGGACCCACTAACAGGCCAGGTTTGCAAGATAACTGAAATACATCCCAGGTGATATCGTTTGCTGCTCAGTGATTGGAGTATTCTAGTCTGTATCTCTCCAAGGTAATACATAAAACCTGGCCTGTTAGTGGGCCCTGAGGACAGGGTTGATGAGCACTGCCATACAGAACACCGTCAGATCTCAGTTTGAACGTCCCGCCCACACCTCCTATTCACAGACGCAGCACACAGGGTGCCCGGAGTGTGGGCGGGCACAGTGAGAGAGGGGGCTGGGGGAGGCAGAGCGGATCCACCCTCTTCCATTGGGCTGTGCTCTGAATGGACACAGACTGTCAGCTCAGAAGCCGGGGACAGCACTGTCTGTGACATGACAGATGTCCGCTCACAGCACGAACGTTCCTGCAGCTTCTGAGCTGTTATCCAGCCCTATCACTGCCAGCCTCCCTCCGGAGTCACCCGAGCAGTAACACTCGGCCAACTGCACATGCTCAGTTCCCAGCTGGCAGCACATTGGCCTTTTTATGGGGAATCATAGCGGCCTGGGGGGAAATTTCATCTCTGCCCCCCCCGGCCCAGCCTGCCCTGCATTGCTTGTATGTAAACTCCATATGTGCCCAATATCAGACCGATCTTCTATAGGAAATCGGTAAGATTGTGAGCCAAGCAGTTCTATTGATGTGTCCATAGGCTGTCAGAGTAGCTTAGGCATCGCTCCCAACTGTCCCTGATTTCGAGGGATTGTCCCTGATTCAGAACAAAGTCCCTCTGTCCTCCTCATTTTGGTCTGATTTATATAGTATAGTATATATATATATCTATATATGTATAGTATATAAAATGCACTTTTTATCTATCAAAAAGTCTTTCCCAGTGCTAAACCTTTCATCCCATTTCTAAATCGCTGCATTTGTACATTTCAGAAGCCAATATAAAGGAATAGAAGTGGTAATAAAGCACTTGTGGGTTTAGCTAAACCTTTTTTCCCATATAATTCTCCTCTAAGGGGGCGTAGCAGGGGGTGTGTCTTATGCCTACATACTTTTACTAATAAGTGTCCCTCATTCCCATCTCAAAAAGTTGGGAGGTGTGCTTAGGGACAGTCAAATTGTGCAAGACAACCCCCCCCCACACACACACACACAGACATTATTATTATTATTATTATTATTATTATTACAATATACCTGACCAATCACCTGTAGGTACTCCTTCAGCTACTCTATGCAGTGCAGGCACCTGTCTGGTTGGATAGGGACTGTAGATGGTCCCCATGAGAAGTTTGGGGGTGATGTAATAGAGATTGTGCAATTGCATTAATATTACCAGATAAATGTATTAAATTTTCCCTTCCACTGTATGTTCATCTAGCCAGGAATTTGATGGTTCCCACAAGGAAAGGGGGGAGGGGGGCACTCATCTGATAGGTGACACCTCGGAGCTTACCAGGACTGAGAACTCTCATCCAGCCACCATGTGACAGAGCGGGATGTCTGAGCCGCCCATCACCAGCGTTGTCACCTTCTCACCCTCCCCAGAAATACCAGCTCTATGAAGACTGGGAACCTCCAGAGCCTGCATCTGGATCAAGGAGACAACTCTGTGCTGCTTCATCAGTTTCACTTCCATCTCTTCTGAGAGCGCAGAGATATGTTGGTGTTACATAATAAATAGGATGGATGGTGGTTTGTACATCCTCTATTATAGTCAGGACTAAAGAATAACAATGTAAAAAATGTTTCTTTAGTCTGTTAAAGTAGAACTTTAGGCAAAAACTTTCTTTTTTTTTCATTTTGGATGGAGTAAGGGAGGGTTATAACCCCTGTCAGAATTTTTTTTTTCACCATCTGTGTCCCATTGCCGAGATTTTCCTTCACTTCCTGTCTCATAACCAAGGGAGGAAGTGGGAGGAAATCCTTACAAATTAAGGGAATTCCTTGGGGACCCCCCAGGTCACCAGAACTAATGTCCCCATTGGAAGATTTCCCCTCTATTACTTTTTTGGGGACAACCCAATATTTGGGATTTTCTTTTCCTTTCAATGATAATGGTAAACAGGACAAATAGAGAGGAAGGATCTCCTTAATGGGGGCACAGACAGGTTTTTATTGCTGACAGAGGTTCTAATCCCTCTCCGCTCTATCCAAAACAAAAAAGTTTTGTCTTTAGTTATACTTTAATTTGATTGTAAATGCTTTATTTTTTTTTTTATATCTTATTTTTAAATAACTAATAGGTTCATACTTACCTGCTCTGTGCAATTAAATTGCACAGAGCAGCCCCCACCAGTGCTCCTGGCTCCTCCAGTCTGTTGCGTGCCCCATAGGAAGCTGCTTTGTATGGGGCCACTCATGCACATATATTTTATGTGTACAGTGTGTAATGTATGTATATATGTATGTGTGTATATATATATATATATATATATATATATATATATATATATATATATATATATATTATACACACACACAGTCATGTAGTCCTAAAATACTCCCTGTCCTAGGGTGACATTGCATCTCAGTGTGGTTGTCACCTTATGACAGGAAGGAAGTTAATGGCAGGTAAAAAGAAGAAAATGAATGCAGCCATCACTTCTAAGGACTGTTAAGCTGCAATACTATCAGTTTTTGTTCTTAGATTTGGATACCCTTTTAATTGTGACACTTTTTTGTTTAAAAGAACCACATGCTTTTCAGTTTGGCATTACAGGAGTAATATGCTCTACGAAAATAACTGCAACTGAATAAACCGGTCCATAGGTGATGTCTAACCCAAAAACTAAAAAAGTAATTAAATATAATAGAAAAGTATTAGAATGCTTTGTAATGTTTTTCTATTTCCCCAAATGCTACAGCTATAAAGGATATCCACACCAGCCATACAATGAAGAGGTAATAAAGAAAAAAATATTTATTATTATAAATCTATAAAAAAATGTATGATCCAAAACAAAAAGCATTAAAGTAAACAATGATATAAAATATATGTTTTACATGTGTATGTGTGTGTATAAAATATATATAATATATACACACAGACATTAAAGATGAACTCTCATGATCATTTATAAATCATAGGGGTCCAGTAAACGTGTCCAAATACCTTCCAATCTTTCCCAATTACTTTTTGGAAGCTATAGCTTCTTTATGTCTTCTTTGCTCTTTCTCCATCACAATGGCGGATTTGTGGATAGAAGTGTTGGTTGGCAGAGCATGGCTTCCACCGGTCCCTCATGTATTGAACAGTCTTGTTGGGCTCCCTCTTTAGTAGGGATGGTGGTAGGGATGGAGAGATCAGGTAGACATCTTTTGGGGACATGCCTGTCTCAGCTGCCATTCTTTTTACAGACTCTGGAGCTGACAAAAGGATACACACATCTTTGTACAAAGAGATACAATGTAACAACTCTAGAGATTGCTATAGGGAATTAGTAAGCAATGGTTAGAATTCTTTGTGTATCCCCTCTCGTGTTCTTTAGAATTGTTACATTGTATATCTTGTTATAAAGATGTGTGTATTTCCCAGCTCCATCTAGTGGCCAAAATGTGGTATTTCACTACTGCCCAAACTAGAAGAATAGAAGAGAAAATAGAATTCATACAAAATGAATATACATGCAGATTTGTTGGGAAAATGGCCATGCATGTTTTCTTTTTTTAAATAGCCCCCTTAGTGTTGTCAGTCTGCAAAATGAAGATCAGTTAGTGGTATTACAGGAACTGCGATCTGCCTATGTAAACAAGGTAGATGGCGGTTCTGACAGGGGGGAAGGGATGGAGTTTATGTCAGCGCAAGGAAGGGACAAGGATCCATGTCTTTCCCTAGTAAAAGCACCTCACACAGTGTAGTAAAACACTGGCTAGGCACACAGTTAACCCTTAAATTTGATGTTAACCACTTCCCAGCCAGTGTCAGTACAGTGACAGTGCATATTTTTAGCACTAATCACTGTATTAGTGTCACTGGTTACCAAAAATTGTCAAAAGTGTTAGTGTCAGAATGTCCGCCCTAATATCGCAGTCCCGCTATAAGTCGCTGATCACCGCCATTACTAGTAAAAAATAAATAAAGATATACCATACTTTGCAGACGATATAACTTTTGCACAAACCAATCAATATACGCTTATTGGGATTTTTTTTTACCAAAAATATGGAGCAGAATACATATTGGCCTAACTTTATGAAGTATTTTGATTTTGATTTTTTTTTTATTGGATGTGTTTTATAGCAGAAAGTAAAAACTTTTTTTTTTTCTCAAAATTGTCGGTATTTTTTTTTCTTGTTTGTAGCGCAAACAATAAAAAAAAAAAGGGGTGATCAGATACCATCAAAAGAAAACTCTATTTGTGGGGAAAAAAAAGGATATACATTTTATTTGGGTGCTACATCGCACGACTGCGCAATTGTCCATTAAAATATTGCAGTGCTGTATCTCCAAAAATGGCCTGGTCATAAAGGGGTTGGATCTTCCGGAGGTCAATTGTTTTAATGCCATACTTGTACTGCCACATCCGGTCTGATAATTCCCATTGTGTCCTTCCTAATACCAGAAACCAGAAATATATTGGGCCAGCACACCTGGAACAAGAGCTTCCCTTTGTATGAAATCAGTTCATGTGCCGTGGGCTCTCATTGTAGCAGCTTTTTTTCCATAGGAGAACTTAGTCTTTTGGAAAGCTGTATACAGTGGGGGGGGGGGGGAGTATGATTTGGGGTTACAGACACCAAGGCTGTCCATTACCTCTGCAGTCTGTTACTCTGTCTGGGTAGGATGTAACAGCCCCCCTATTCCCTGGCAGTGGAAGGGTTAAATGATGTAACAGCCCCCCTATTCCCTGGCAGTGGAAGGGTTAAATGATGTAACAGCCCCCTATTCCCTGGCAGTGGAAGGGTTAAATGATGTAACACCCCCCTATTCCATGGAAGGGTTAAATGATGTAACACCCCCCTATTCCATGGAAGGGTTAAATGATGTAACAGCCCCCTATTCCCTGGCAGTGGAAGGGTTGAAGAATGTAACAGCCCCCTATTCCCTGGCAATGGAAGGGTTAAAGGATGTAACAGCCCCCTATTCCCTGGCAGTGGAAGGGTTAAAGAATGTAACAGCCCCCCTAATCCCTGGCAGTGGAAGGGTTAAAGGATGTAACACCCCCCTATTCCCTGGCAGTGGAAGGGTTAAATGATGTAACACCCCCCTAATCCTTGGCAGTGGAAGGGTTAAAGGATGTAACACCCCCCTATTCCCTGGCAGTGGAAGGGTTAAAGGATGTAACACCCCCCTATTCCCTGGCAGTGGAAGGGTTAAATGATGTAACACCCCCCCTAATCCCTGGCAGTGGAAGGGTTAAATGATGTAACAGCCCCCCTAATCCCTGGCAGTGGAAGGGTTAAATGATGTAACAGCCCCCTATTCCCTGGCAGTGGAAGGGTTAAAGGATGTAACACCCCCCTATTCCCTGGCAGTGGAAGGGTTAAATGATGTAACACCCCCTATTCCCTGGCAGTGGAAGGGTTAAATGATGTAACACCCCCCTATTCCCTGGCAGTGGAAGGGTTAAATGATGTAACAACCCCCTCAATCCCTGGCAGTGGAAGGGTTGCACCATACCCTGATGTAAAGCCCCTCCCCCTGGCGGTGATTGGAGGGATCGCTCTGACGTCACACATCCTATTCCGTACAATCCACATTTATACAATGTATCTTCATGAAGCGTTCCCTCTCTGGCCCCGCCCCCATACAGTATAAGGCCCCGCCCCCATACAGTATAAAGTACAGCCTGTGCAATTTCCCTCCAATTATTTCCCGCGCTCTATGGAGATGTCCGGACTGTGTGGAGTAATAATAATGATCTCCGGTGTTCTCCATCCTGTCCGGTGTGCGGGGGGAGGAGCCTCCATACCGGGGAATGTTCTCTGATATACCGGAGTACAGGAGAAGAAAGGAAGAGAACAGTGACAGCCCGACCACCTACTGACAGGTACCTACCTCTGCTGGGGGGATAGGGGTACTGAGGTCAGACTGGTGGGGCAAAGGGGTACTGGGGTCAGATTGGCGGGGCATAGGGGTACTGGGGTCATACTGGTGGGGCAGAGGGGTACTGGGGTCAGACTGGTGGGGCAGAGGGGTACTGGGGTCAGACTGGTGCGGCAGAGGGGTACTGGGGTCATACTGGTGGGGCAGAGGGGTACTGGGGTCAGACTGGTGCGGCAGAGGGGTACTGGGGTCATACTGGTGGGGCAGAGGGGTACTGGGGTCAGACTGGTGGGGCAGAGGGGTACTGGGGTCATACTGGTGGGGCAGAGGGGTACTGGGGTCAGACTGGTGGGGCAGAGGGGTACTGGGTTCAGACTGGTGAGGCAAAAGGGTACTGGGGTCATACTGGTGGGGGTGGGGCAGAGGGGTACTGGGGTCATACTGGTGGGGCAGAGGGGTACTGGGGTCAGACTGGTGGGGCAAAGGGGTACTGGGGTCAGACTGGTGGGGCAAATGGGTACTGTGGTCAGACTGGTGGGGGCAGAGGGGTACTGTGGTCAGACTGGTGGGGGCATAGGGGTACTGGGGTCAGACTGGCAGGGCAGAGGGGTACTGGGGTCAGACTGGTGGGGGCATAGGGGTACTGGGGTCAGATTGCTGGGGCATAGGGGTACTGGGGTCATACTGGTGGGGGTGGGGCAGAGGGGTACTGGGGTCTGACTAGCGGTGCAGAGGGTTACTGGGTTCAGACTGGTGGAGCAGAGGGGTACTGGGGTCAGACTGGTGGGGGGGAAGGGGTACTGCGGTCAGACTGGTGAGACAGAGGTGTACTGGGGTCAGACTAGTGGGGCAAAGGGGTATTGGGGTCAGTCTGGTGGGGCAAAGGGGTTCTGGGGTCAGACTTGTTGGGGCAAAAGTGTACTGGGGTCAGACTGGTGGGGCAGAAGGGCATTGGGGTCAGACTGGTGGGGGTGGGGCAGAGGGGTTCTGGGTCACACTGGTGAGGCAGAGGGATACTGGGTCAGACTGGTGGGGCAGAGGGGTACTGGGGTCAGACTGGTGGGGCAGAGGGGTACTGGGGTCAGACTGGTGGGGCAGAGGGGTACTGGGGTCAGACTGGTGGGGGTGAGGCAGAGGGGTTCTGGGGCCAGACTGTTGGGGCAAATGGGTTCTGGGGTCAGATCGGTGGGGTGAGGCAGAGGGGTACTGGGTTCAGACTGGTGGGGGTGAGGCAGAGGGGTACTGGTATGAGACTGGTGGGGCAGAGGGGTACTGGGGTCAGACTGGTGAGGGCAAAGGGGTACTGCGGTCAGACTGGTGAGGGCAAAGGGGTACTGGGGTCAGACTGGTGGGGCAAAGGGGTACTGGGGTCAGACTGGTGGGGGTGAGGCAAAGGGGTACTGGGGTCAGACTAGTGGGGGTGAGGCAGAGGGCTCCTGGGGTCAGACTGTTGGGGCAAAGCTGTACTGGGGTCAGACTGGTGGGGGTGGGGTAGAGGGGTTCTGGGGTCAGACTGATGGGGTTGGGGCAGAGGGGTACTGGGGTCAGACTGGTGGGGCAGAGGGTTACTGGGGTCAGACTAATGGGGGTGAGGCAGAGGGGTACAGAGGTCAGACTGGTGGGGGTGAGGCAGAGGGGTACTGGGGTCAGACTGGTGGGGCAGAGGGGTACTGGCGTCAGTCTGTTGGGGCAGAGGGGGTACTGGGGTTAGACTGGTGGGGCAGAGGGGGTACTGGGGTCAGATGGGTGGGGCAGAGGGGTACTGGGGCTAGGACTGGTCTGTCAAAGGAGTCTTGGGGTCAGACTGGTGGGGGTGGGGCAGAGGGTTTCTGGGGTCAGGCTGGTGGGGCAAAGGGGTACTGGGGTTAGACTGGTGGGGGTGAGGCAGAGGAGGTCTGGCATCAGACTGGTGGGGCAAAGGGGTTCTGGGGTCAGACTGGTGGGGGTGAGGCAGAGGGGTACCTGGGTCAGACTGGTGGGGGTGGGGCAGAGTGGGTTCTGGCATCAGACAGGTGGGGGTGGGGCCAAGGGGTACTGGGGTCAGACTGGTGGGGTTGAGGCAGTGTGGGATCTGGGGTCTGACTGGTGGGGGTGAGGCAGGGTGGGATCTGGGGTCTGACTGGTGGGGGTGGGGCAGAGGGGCTCTGACTGGTGGGGCAGGGTGAGTTATGGGGTCAAACTGGTGGGGGTGAGGCAGGGTGGGTTCTGGGGTCAGACTGGTGGGGGTGGGGCAGAGGGGTTCTGACTGGTGGGGCAGGGTGAGTTATGGGGTCAGACTGGTGGGGATTTAGGATGGTCTTGGGGTTAGAATGATGGGGGAGGGTTCTGTGGTCAGACTGCGGGGGGGGGGGGAGTGTAATCTGTGGTTGGGTTGTAAATCAGTTACAGTCTCCTCCCTGGTTCAGAAAGTGCCCCTATAGGAATAAACATAGCACATGGATTTCTGCTGATGAACCCCCCTGGTTTGGTGTGCAGGGTGACTCCTCCTGGGGATGGTTTGGTGTGCAGGGTGACTCCTCTTGGGGATGGTTTGGTGTGCAGGGTGACTCCTCCTGGGGATGGTTTGGTGTGCAGGGTGACGCCTCTTGGGGATAGTTTGGTATGCAGTGCTGGGACAAGGTCATTCAGCGTCCAGGGCAAAGATGACAAATTGTGCCCCCCCTGCCAGGTAGCATCCCCCTTTACATTGGGTGTCCCCATGTTCCCAAGTTGTTGCTGCCCACCCTGTACTGGGAGATCGGTACTCACAGCGTCTCCTTCCCCTCTCCTGTCATGCTGTCAAGTGACAAGTCACATGACGGGGAGAGGGAAAGGAGAACACAGTCCGTCCTCTATCCTTAGAGTGCTTTCACACCGGGCCGCCCATAGCGTCGGCGTTTTACCGTTGGATTAGCGGCGCATTTCGGCCGCTAGCGGGGCGCTTTTACCCCCCGCTAGCGGCCGAGAAAGGGTTAAAACCGCCCGCAATGCACCGCGATAGCGGCGTTTTGCCGGCGGTATCCCAGCGCTGCCCCATTGATTTCAATGGGGAGCAGCGGTGGAGGAGCGGTAAACACACCGCTGCTTCACTGCTCCAAAGAAGCTGCTGACAGGCCTTTTCCTGACATCCTGCCAGCGCAGCGCTCCGGGGGGAAAGCCTTCGGGCTTTCACACTGCAGACAACGCTGCAGCTGTTTGAGGGTGCATTGCAGGCGCTATTTTTAATGCTATAGCGCCTGCAAAACGCCCTCGGTGTGAAAGGGGTCTTAGCGCTGGCTCTTTTCCTCCCCATACAGGCTGGATGGAGGAGAAAGCCGAATCCTTCCTCCAGCAGCAGCTATTGCCCGCTGCTCCTTCTGACAGGAGTGACACTGCAGTCCCTTCTGTCAGTAAGGTGTGGGACGAGTGGCCAACTTGGCAGCACCCCCCCTTCTACACATAGTGCGTGGGACTGGTGCTCGCTTTGCCCCCTCCTAGTCCTGGTCCTGTTGGGGTGTTTTGTGGTATATGAGCTTTGTATAGAATATATTGTACATCATCTGTATTCGGCATTCTCTGACACAAGGATTGGGAAGAGAAGAACAGACATTCGGGTCTATACCAGGAAGATTACTCTTCAGCTTTAGACATTTCCTATATTGACCCCTAACCTCCCTTTTCCCCTTTTAGATCATGTCCCAGTGTTGTAGAACAGAGCGGAGTGTATACAGAACTACATCTCCCAGGAGCCCTCGCCTACACTCACTGGTGGATGGGTTTTTAGGATTTATGGAAGTAGCATTGTTTTTGCTTTTGCGTGTGGAATGCGTCCAGGTGCAGGTGGGCCAGCCGACAGCATCAGAACAACCAAGAATGTTCTAGAGGCCAGGATACATGGCGTCATTGCTATGGTGTTGGCCAGGGGTCTGCAAACTTTTCAAACTAAGGGCCAGTTTACTATCCTTCAGACTTTAGAGTAGGCTGGATTGTGGCCAGTGGGGGTAGAAAATGTCCTGGGCCCAGCACCAATGAGAATAAACATGGTCTAAGTGTTGGTGGTCCATAGGAGGAGGAATGGTGCCCCATCATTGGTGTTGGAGGAATAGCACCCCATGGTAGGTGTCGGTGGGAGGAATAGCACACCGTGGTTGGTGTCGGTGGGAGGAATAGTGCCCCATGGTTGGTGTCAGTGGGAGGAATGGTGCCCCATGGTTGGTGTCGGTGGGAGGAATGGTGCCTCATGGTTGGTGTTGGTGGGAGGAATAGTACCCCAAGGGTCAGATAAAGGGCCGCATCTGCTCCTTGGAGACCCCTGGTGTTGGCGACTGGTTTTACTTTAAAGGAGGAATTCTGATGTGAAGACAAAACTGTGTGATTGGGGGGCTGTTTTGTAATACAAAGGGGTGGGCTGCCTCTAATGTGATTTGGGCACTCTGGTGTGGGGGGGGGGTTCACATGTATATGGGGGGGTGGGATGTGAAGGGGTGACTTCTGATGTAAAGTTGATTTTATCATGGCAGTTGTGTGCATCGTCTCGGATTCAGGTTCCCAATTCATAAATAAAATGTACATTCGATCAGGGTTCCTCAAGATTTTGCATAATTTTAGGCTTCATTTACACTGGGTTTTTTAACCCCAGAGCATGAGATCCTGGCATCTTCTTCATGGTGGTTGCGCCCTCTGCTGGCACATGTGAGAGACTTTTTTTTCACAGCTTAGCCACATAGAGGCCCAACATCCTAGGAGTACCTTTATGCATTCTCCACTTTAAGACTAGGCCTTCTTCTGACACTTTGGGAGAGATTTACTAAAACTGGAGCACACAAAATCTGGTGCAGCTCTGCATAGAAACCAATCAGCTTCCACGCTTGACTGAACAAGCTGAAGTTAGAAGCTGATTGGTTACTATGCAAGGCTGCACCAGATTCTATGTGCACTAATTTTAGTAAAACTCCTTTTTGTTTCTTTTTTTTACAAGTAAAAATCAGTATTTTTGCTAGAAATTTACTTAGAACCCCCAAACATGTATTTTTATTCTTTAGCAGAGGCCCTAGAGAATAAAATTGGTGGGTTTTGCTAATTTTTTGCCACACAGTATTTACAGTTTTTCTAAAGCAGTCTTGCACATGAACACACAAATAGTTTTAATGCACACAAACCCAACATAATACCCAATTTTTAGTAAAATATCAAATTTGGTGTTGCGCCGAGTAAATAGATACCAACCATGTCACACATTAAAATTTTGTACGCTTGTGAAATGGTACCAAACTTCAGTATTTAAAGGGATTGTAAAGGTAGTATTTTAAAAACAATAACAAACATGTCTATACTTACCTACTCCGTGCAAGGGGATTGCACAGAGTGGCCGGGAACCTCCTCTTTTCGGGTCCCCCGCCGGTACTCCTGGCCCCTCCCCTCTGTCCAGTGCTTCTTCCCATGGGGGCACTCGTGTGTTTGTGTGTGTGTGCTCACATCTGAGTCCCTCTGCTGCATTCATTGACAGAGACAGCGGGACTTGGCCCTGCCCCCCGCTCCCTTGTCACCGGCTTTGATTGACAGCACTGAGAGCCAATGACTTTCAGTGCCCCAGGAAAGCCAGCGAGACCCAGAAGTGAGGGGAGAAAAAAAATCTACAGACATGCCCAGCGCTGGATCGAATGAGGGCTCGGGTGTGTAAAATGGGGAGGGAGATGCTGACAGCTAAACATTTTTTTACCTGAATGCAAGAAATGCGTTCAGGTAAAAAATGTTTAGGCTTTACAACCACTTTAAAAATCTCCATAGGTGACGCTGTATGAGCCTTTAGATTAGTTGTCAGCTTAGTGTTACAGAGGAGGTCTGGTGCTAGAATTATTGCTCTCGCTCTGATTGCAGCAATACCTCACATGTGGTGCAATCGTCATTTATGTACTGTGTGTACGGGACCAACGTGTACATTCACCTTTGTGCGGCAGGGGGCGCTTTCAGTTTTGTATTGGTCGGATACCGGCACACTGCGATGGATGTTTTGTGCTCTTTTACACTGGGACAGATGTTGATGGGATACTGGGACAGATGTTGATGGGACACTGGGACAGATGTTGATGGGACACTGGGACAGATGTTGATGGGATACTGGGACAGATGTTGATGGGACACTGGGACAGATGTTGATGGGACACTGGGACAGATGTTGATGGGATACTGGGACAGATGTTGATGGGATACTGGGACAGATGTTGATGGGACACTGGGACAGATGTTGATGGGATACTGGGACAGATGTTGATGGGACACTGGGACCCCAAAAGCAAACATTTTATTATATTGCAGTTCACCATTTCTTGGGTATGATGGCTGCATTCGTTTCTCTTTCCTTTTATTGATCTGGTCAGTAAGTCTGCTGCTTTTTTTAACAGACCAAGCTATCCTGCAGCTGTAACAGTAAAGAGGGTTGAGGCAAACCATTTAAGACCATTTCTTTTTTTTTGTAAAACCTTTTTATATTAAAAAAGAGGAGAAAAAAAAAAAGTTTGTTGTAACTGATCATGAAGTGTGAGGTGGAGTTTGGCTTCAGTTTATTAGTGTGTTGGTGTATCTAAATTTTGCTAATACATTTAACCCCCCCCCCCCAGACTGGCAATGCTGCTGTCCAAGGGTGCCCCCTGTGCTTCTTCATCCAGAGTGGGGGCGCTCTAATACATGAGGGGTGTTGCTGGTCAATTCACTAGGGGAAAACAGGGGGGGAAAGAACCCATTCACACTTGAACACGGTGAGGGAAAGGTGTGTTCTGTGTGCATTTCCTGTGTGTTTGTGGCCTCCAAACAAAATGGACCGCACTACAGGGGATTGTTTTTGCTGGAGGGGGTATTAAATGTGGCTCAACCATATGATTTTACCCCCCCCACCCAACCACAGGTCTGAATGGGCCACACTGCAACCATTTGCAATGTATGGGGTAAAGGGGGGCCTCATTATTTCTGGCAGGGGCCACATGATCTCTGGTGGAGGCAGAGAGGGCCCCCATAATTTCTGGTGGAGACAAAGGTGGCCCCTATAATTTCTGGCAGGGGCCCCCATTATCTCTGGAAGGGGGGCTATGATCTCTCGAGAGGGGAGCCCATGATCTCTGGAGGGGGGGAGCCCATGATCTCTGGAGGGGGGGAGCCCATGATCTCTGGAGGGGGGGCCATGTGATCTCTGGAGGGGGGGCCCTGTGATCTCTGGAGGGAGGGGGGCCCTGTGATCTCTGGAGGGAGGGGGGCCCTGTGATCTCTGGAGGGAGGGGGGCCCTGTGATCTCTGGAGGGAGGGGGGGCCCTATGATCTCTGGAGGGGGGCCCTATGATCTCTGGAGAGAGGGGGGCCCTATGATCTCTGGAGAGAGGGGGGCCCTATGATCTCTGAAGGGAGGGGGGGCCCTATGATCTCTGGAGGGAGGGGGGGCCCTATGATCTCTGGAGGGAGGGGGGCCCTATGATCTCTGGAGGGAGGGGGGCCCTATGATCTCTGGAGGGAGGGGGGGCCCTATGATCTCTGGAGGGAGGGGGGCCCCTATGATCTCTGGAGGGAGGGGGGGCCCTATGATCTCTGGAGGGAGGGGGGTCCTATGATCTCTGGAGGGAGGGGGGGCCCTATGATCTCTGGAGGGAGGGGGGGCCCTATGATCTCTGGAGGGAGGGGGGGCCCTATGATCTCTGGAGGGAGGGGGGGCCCCTATGATCTCTGGAGGGAGTGGGGTTCTATGATCTCTGGAGGGAGGGGGGGCCCCTATGATCTCTGGAGGGAGTGGGGTTCTATGATCTCTGGAGGGAGGGGGGGGCCCTATGATCTCTGGAGGGAGGGGGGGTCCTATGATCTCTGGAGAGAGGGGGGCCCTATGATCTCTGAAGGGAGGGGGGGCCCTATGATCTCTGGAGGGAGGGGGGGCCCTATGATCTCTGGAGGGAGGGGGGCCCTATGATCTCTGGAGGGAGGGGGGCCCTATGATCTCTGGAGGGAGGGGGGCCCTATGATCTCTGGAGGGAGGGGGGCCCCTATGATCTCTGGAGGGAGGGGGGGCCCTATGATCTCTGGAGGGAGGGGGGGTCCTATGATCTCTGGAGGGAGGGGGGGCCCTATGATCTCTGGAGGGAGGGGGGGGCCTTATGATCTCTGGAGGGAGGGGGGCCCCTATGATCTCTGGAGGGAAGGGGGGGCCCTATGATCTCTGGAGGGAGGGGAGCCCCTATGATCTCTGGAGGGAGGGGGGCCCCTATGATCTCTGGAGGGAGGGGGGCCCTATGATCTCTGGAGGGAGGGGGGGCCCTATGATCTCTGGAGGGAGGGAGGGCCCTATGATCTCTGGAGGGAGGGGGGGCCCCTATGATTTCTGGAGGGAGTGGGGTTCTATGATCTCTGGAGGGAGGGGGGGGCCCTATGATCTCTGGAGGGAGGGGGGGGGGCCCTATGATCTCTGGAGGGAGGGGGGGCCTATGATCTCTGGAGGGAGGGGGGGGCCTATGATCTCTGGAGGGAGGGGGGGGCCCTATGATCTCTGGAGGGAGGGGGGCCTATGATCTCTGGAGGGAGGGGGGGGGGCCCCCTATGATCTCTGGAGGGGGGGGCCCTATGATCTCTGGAGGGAGGGGGGGCCCTATGATCTCTGGAGGGAGGGGGGGGGCCTATGATCTCTGGAGGGAGGGGGGGCCCTATGATCTCTGGAGGGAGGGGGGGGGCCCTATGATCTCTGGAGGGAGGGGGGGCCCTATGATCTCTGGAGGGAGGGGGGAGCCCTATGATCTCTGGAGGGAGGGGGGGGCCCTATGATCTCTGGAGGGAGGGGGGGGGCCCTATGATCTCTGGAGGGAGGGGGGGGGCCCTATGATCTCTGGAGGGAGGGGGGAGCCCTATGATCTCTGGAGGGAGGGGGGGGCCCTATGATCTCTGGAGGGAGGAGGGCCCCTATGATCTCTGGAGGGAGGGGGGGGCCCCTATGATCTCTGGAGGGAGTGGGGTTCTATGATCTCTGGAGGGAGGGGGGGGCCCTATGATCTCTGGAGGGAGGGGGGGCCTATGATCTCTGGAGGGAGGGGGGGCCTATGATCTCTGGAGGGAGGGGGGGGCCTATGATCGCTGGAGGGAGGGGGGGGCCCTATGATCTCTGGAGGGAGGGGGGCCCTATGATCTCTGGAGGGAGGGGGGGCCCTATGATCTCTGGAGGGAGGGGGCCTATGATCTCTGGAGGGAGGGGGGGGCCTATGATCTCTGGAGGGAGGGGGGGGCCCTATGATCTCTGGAGGGAGGGGGGCCCTATGATCTCTGGAGGGAGGGGGGGCCCTATGATCTCTGGAGGGAGGGGGGGGGCCCTATGATCTCTGGAGGGAGGGGGGGCCCTATGATCTCTGGAGGGAGGGGGGGCCCTATGATCTCTGGAGGGAGGGGGGGCCCCTATGATCTCTGGAGGGAGTGGGGTTCTATGATCTCTGGAGGGAGGGGGGGCCCCTATGATCTCTGGAGGGAGTGGGGTTCTATGATCTCTGGAGGGAGGGGGGGGCCCTATGATCTCTGGAGGGAGGGGGGGGTCCTATGATCTCTGGAGGGAGGGGGGGCCCTATGATCTCTGGAGGAGGGGGGGCCCTATGATCTCTGGAGGGAGGGGGGCCCTATGATCTCTGGAGGAGGGGGGGGGCCCTATGATCTCTGGAGGGGGGGGCCCTATGATCTCTGGAGGGAGGGGGGGCCCTATGATCTCTGGAGGGAGGGGGGGGGGCCTATGATCTCTGGAGGGAGGGGGGGGCCCTATGATCTCTGGAGGGAGGGGGGGCCCTATGATCTCTGGAGGAGGGGGGGCCCTATGATCCTGGAGGAGGGGGGAGCCCTATGATCTCTGGAGGGAGGGGGGGGCCCTATGATCTCTGGAGGGAGGGGGGGCCCTATGATCTCTGGAGGGAGGGGGGGGGCCCTATGATCTCTGGAGGGAGGGGGAGCCCTATGATCTCTGGAGGGAGGGGGGGCCTATGATCTCTGGAGGGAGAGGGCCCTATGATCTCTGGAGGGAGGGGGGGCCCCTATGATCTCTGGAGGGAGTGGGGTTCTATGATCTCTGGAGGGAGGGGGGGGCCCTATGATCTCTGGAGGGAGGGGGGGCCTATGATCTCTGGAGGGAGGGGGGGGGCCTATGATCTCTGGAGGGAGGGGGGGGGCCCTATGATCTCTGGAGGGAGGGGGGCCCTATGATCTCTGGAGGGAGGGGGGGCCTATGATCTCTGGAGGGAGGGGGGGGCCTATGATCTCTGGAGGGAGGGGGGGGCCCTATGATCTCTGGAGGGAGGGGGGGGCCCTATGATCTCTGGAGGAGGGGGGGCCCTACGATCTCTGGAGGGAGGGGGGGCCCTATGATCTCTGGAGGGAGGGGGGGGCCCTATGATCTCTGGAGGGAGGGGGGGCCCTATGATCTCTGGAGGGAGGGGGGGCCCTATGATCTCTGGAGGGAGGGGGGGCCCTATGATCTCTGGAGGGAGGGGGGGCCCCTATGATCTCTGGAGGGAGTGGGGTTCTATGATCTCTGGAGGGAGGGGGGGCCCCTATGATCTCTGGAGGGAGTGGGGTTCTATGATCTCTGGAGGGAGGGGGGGGGCCCTATGATCTCTGGAGGGAGGGGGGGGTCCTATGATCTCTGGAGGGAGGGGGGGGCCCTATGATCTCTGGAGGGAGGGGGGGGGCCCTATGATCTCTGGAGGGAGGGGGGAGCCCTATGATCTCTGGAGGGAGGGGGGGGCCCTATGATCTCTGGAGGGAGGGGGGGGCCCTATGATCTCTGGAGGGAGGGGGGGAGCCCTATGATCTCTGGAGGGAGGGGGGGGCCCTATGATCTCTGGAGGGAGGGGGGCCCTATGATCTCTGGAGGGAGGGGGGGGTCCTATGATCTCTGGAGGGAGGGGGGGCCCTATGATCTCTGGAGGGGGGGGGCCCTATGATCTCTGGAGGGAGGGGGGGCCCTATGATCTCTGGAGGGAGGGGGGGGGCCTATGATCTCTGGAGGGAGGGGGGGCCCTATGATCTCTGGAGGGAGGGGGGGGCCCTATGATCTCTGGAGGGAGGGGGGGCCCTATGATCTCTGGAGGGAGGGGAGGGCCCTATGATCTCTGGAGGGAGGGGGGAGCCCTATGATCTCTGGAGGGAGGGGGGGCCCTATGATCTCTGGAGGGATGGGGGGGCCCTATGATCTCTGGAGGGAGGGGGGGTCCTATGATCTCTGGAGGGAGGGGGGGCCCTATGATCTCTGGAGGGAGGGGGGGCCCTATGATCTCTGGAGGGAGGGGGGGCCCTATGATCTCTGGAGGGAGGGGAGCCCTATGATCTCTGGAGGGAGGGGGGGGCCCT
>NC_133325.1:794299973-794409973 GCF_042186555.1 Aquarana catesbeiana
CCTGTTCAAATCACATGCAGCACAATTTGCGCCCATTCATTTTGTATGGATGCAAATCGCACTGCAAAGTATCGGTACTTAGTATCAGCGATACAAAAAAAAGGGTTCTCAGCTTGCCCCTTCTATGTAGCTGTGTCCGGGTTCATTTCCATAAGCTGGTTTCCAGTGCTGGATCTGCTGGTATGGTGGTCATCTTACAACAGTGTTTTACTAGGGTGGACATTTTTCCAGGAACAATCCTGGGTGATCTATGAGGACATTCAATGCCCCCACCTGACCTGTCATCTTGGATTTTATATTCCCAGATCCTGTCCAGGTGTAGAGGGAGCAGTAAAGTGATTTGGAATTACCTGGCGAATGGATTGTTGGCCGCTGTCACCCAGAATGGATCTGACCACATTAAAGGGGATTCAGGTACTGGAAGAGACAGAGGAGATCCAAATGCACAGTAACCCCTCATCAGTCACCATGGCAGGATTTCAGAGCCTCCCATACATTGTAATGGGGACACTTCAGATGTCCGTGCCATGAATACACACAACTGATCTATGATCTGAGCTGGGGATAAATCTTTAACATCTACATTTATTAGCAGTACATCACATTATAGAATATAGATTATGATTTAAATTTTTAAAAATTCACTAGAGAAAAACAAGACTGACATTCAATGTGTTTCCAGTCTTGCCTCAGCTTCTCCTTGCTATAGGATTTCTATTATCTGTTGCCCTTTTATCTCTGCACCTCTCTCTGTGTGATGTACGTCTTCAAAGGTTTCTGTAGGTGTCGCTGTGGGGTTGATTTTTCTAAAACTGGAGAGTGCAAAATCCTGTGCAGCTCTTCATAGAAACCAATCAGCTTCCAGATTTTATTGTCAATTTATTGAACAAGTGAAGTTAGAAGCTGATTGGCTACCATGCACAGCTGCACCAGATTTTGCACGTTTTCCAGTTTTAGTAAATCAACCCTTCTGTTTTTATATAAAGTGTACCTGTCTTCATAGATTGGAAAAGGTCAAATCGCAACCGATTTACTAGGATGTAGAATTGTAATCAAGGCTTTCTTTATGAATGTATAACAAATAATCTGTCCAAAAATGAACAAGGAAAATGAAAAATGTGACTTGATGGTTGCTCTGCGTATTATGTATATTGTGTGATCGGATATGTATTTTCATTACACTATTAATAATGTGCTACCAAGTGTGTGTGTTTTGGGTTTCATGAATTTCTAGCTTTTTCCTGCAATGCACTATAATAGTATTCACATGTAGAATATATATATATATATATATATATATATATATATATATATATATATACATATATATAAAATCTCTCTATATATACTAAAAGTTTTAAAAACGGCCGTTTTTTTCGGGAGCAGTGATTTTAATAATGCTTAAAGTGAAACAATAAAAGTGAAATATTCCTTTAAATATCATGCCTGTTGGGCGACTATAGTATGCCTGTAAAGTGGAGCATTTTTCCCATGTTTAGAACAGTCCCTGCAGCAAAATGACATTTCTAAAGGAATAAAAGTCATTTAAAACTGCTTGTGGCTGTAATGTAATGTTGCCCCCCCAGCCCATTACCAGGCCCTTTGGGTCTGGTATGGATATTGAGGGGAACCCCGCACCCAATTTTTTTTTAAAAAAGGAGTGGGGCCCCCAGGCCCTATATACTCTAAACAGCAGCAGTATACAGGCGGTCCCCGGGTTACAAACAAGATAGGGACTGTAGGTTTGTTCTTAAGTTGAATATGTTTGTAATTTGGAACACGTATATTTTGTAAGTGTAGCTCCAGCCAAAAAATCTATTTTAAAGCTTTTTGGATAACATAGGGAAGGGTTATAATCACCCCTGGGACATTTGTTTTGCTGTCTGTGCCCCTGTTCAGAAGATTTCACCTCACTTTCTGTCCCAATGACAATTGGATTTAGAAAATTTTGGGTTATTAGGGAAACAAGGATTGGTGATAAAGCATCAGTGGAGACACCTTTTTCGCATATTAACTCTTACAGGAGTGAATTTTCCCTTCCTAGGGGTAGATTTCCTCTCACTGCCTGTTGTCTCCCTCCGTTTGTAAGTAGGAGTCATTTGTAAGTTGGATGTTTGAAAACAGGGGACCGCCTGTATATACTATATGGCCTGCCCTATGCACTCTGCGGAAAATTTGGCCTTAGGTATTGGTGGTACCAGAACATTGTAAGCCCTCACAGTTACTCTTGGTGGGTGCTAGAACGGGCCCTGCTGTGAAATATTATATCCAAAATTGTAATTACGCACCCCTGTTAAACAGGGGCAGAAAAATTGGGCCTTAGGCAGTGGTGGTGGTGCCCTGAACCGAAAATATTCCTAGAAGCAATCATCATGAAGATTGAGGAGGAATAGGATAGTCACTCAGCATAATAGGAAAGTCACTCAGCATATGCAGTCTTCAAGGGATCACACATCCATAGAAAAATCAATCGGTTACATCAGCATCAGGTGCTTGGTAGCTGGTGATCCAAGACTGATTCATTTTTATGAATGTGAGCCGATCAACAGAGTCTGTGGACAGGCGCACTCTGTGATCGGTTACAAAGCCTCCAGCAGCACTGAATGTGCGTTCAGAAAGAACAATGGATGCAGAACAGGCCAGTAGCTCAACTGCATATTGAGCAAGCTCTGGCCAGTGGTCCATCCTCAAGACCCAGTAACCCAGTGGATGTTCTGGTGGAAAGGTCTCCAAGTCTGATCTTGCCCCTAGATATTCCTGCACCATGTAATTCAGACGCTGGGGATGGTTGCTGGAACCGATCAGACCGGGCACTGAGGACTGAAGAATAGTCTGAAGGCATCAGTCAGCCGGCCACCTTCTCCATCGCTCTTTCTGTGACTGAACAAAGCCTCAGCAACATGTTGTCCAGCACCAGGAAATTATAACCTCCCAGGCTCTGGAAACGCATTGCACAAATCTTTCTGCAAGGCCTCCTGAAGATGTTTCATCCTCTGCTCCCTCTGTGAAGGCTGGATAAGTTCTGCAACCTTACCCTTGTAATGTGGATCAAGAAGGGTTACCAGCCAGTAATGATCCCTCTCCTTGATACCACAAATCCTAGGGTCCCTTCGCTGGCTTTGCAAAATCAAGGAAGGCCATGCAGCGTAAGTTTGCAGAGGCATTCAATCCTGAATCCTCTGGGTCATGAATGATCACATGATCCTCAACCACCTCCTCCCAGCCACGTACAAATCCATGGGTTTCTGGGGACTGTAAACGATCCCTTGAAGACTGCTGCTGATGCTGAGTGTTATCCCCCCCCCCATGCTGACACAATCCTTCTCCTCCTCCCCCTCTTCTTCTTCCTGTGTAATTGGCGGACCTGCAGGAATACTAGTAACTGGATAAAGGGAGCCTTGAGAGGTAAGGAAGTCCACCTCTTCCTTCCGCTTTTCTGCCTTAAGTGCCCTGTCCATTATTCTGTGTGCTCCAACAGGAAGACAAGAGGGACAGTATCACTGATGCATGCACTGTCATTGCTCACCATCCTCATGGCCTCCTCAAATGGTGACAGGACAGTGCATGCATTCTTGATCAGTAGCCACTGGCATGGCGAAAAAAGCAAAGCTCCCCTGACCCTGTCCTGGTGCCATACTCACACAGGTACTCATTGATGGCCCTCTGTTGCGTGTGCAGCCGCTGAAGCATCACCAATGTTGTGTTCCACCTGGTGGGCATGTCACAAATGAGGCGGTTCTTGGGCAGGTTGCATTCTCTTTGAATGTCAGCCATCCAAGCACTGGCATTATATGACCAGCGGAAATGACCACAGACTTTCCTGGCCTGCCTCAGGAGATCCTGTAAGCCAGGGTACCTGCTCAAGAACCACTGCACCACCAAATTCAGGATGTGAGCCAAACAGGGAACATGGGTCAAGTGTCCCTGTTGGAGGGCAGAGAGGGGGTTGGTGCCATTGTCGCATACAACCATTCCTGGTTGAAGCTGGCGTGGTGTCAGCCACCTCTGAGCCTGCCCCTGCAGAGCTGACAGAATCTCTGCCCCAGTGTGGCTCTTATCCCCTAAGCAGACCAACTCAAGCACCTCATGGCATATTTTTGCCTCAGTGCTTGCGTCTCCCCTTGAATGCCTACGGAGCACCGCTGGTTCAGAGGAGAAATCTGAAGAGGAAGAGACCATAGAGGAAGAAGAAGAGGAGGGGGTGGATGAGAGAGCTGTGGCAGAATCACCACTAGCATTTTGGAGGCATGGTGGTGGAACAAGCTCCAACAATACTGAACCCTGTCCTGCATCCTTCCCAGCTGCCAGCAGAGTTACCCAATGCACCGTGAAAGAAAGGTAACATCCCTGTCCATGCCTGCTGGACCATGAGTCAGCAGTAATATGCACCTTGCTGCTGACTGCCCTGTCCAATGAGGCCAAGACATTGCCTTCCACATGCCGGTAGAGAACTGGAATGGCCTTCCGAGAAAAGAAATGGCGTTTGGGAACCTTCCACTGAGGTACCATACATTCCACAAATTCACGAAAGGGGGCAGAGTCTACCAGCTGAAAAGGCAGCAGTGCTAGCATTGGCCAAGCTAGCATTCAGACGCTGAGCATGTGGATGGCTGGGACAGAATTTATTTTGACTGTTTAGCAACTAGGGTAGGGAAATTTGCCTGCTAAAATACGATGTTGGTGTACCGCTAGCAGATTGGCTGCAAGTACTTGGGACACCTATTTCTATACCTTCATTCCTCTCAGTGCAGGTTTCTGAGAGGACTGGAGGTATAGTGGGGTTGGAGATCCCAGCTGATGAGGAGCAAGAAGAGGTTCACCTTGTTCTTTGATGTGGGTCCTTTAAGTGCTGTTGCCAAGGACTGCATGGGAGTTCATCATATGTCTGGTCAAGCATGTGGTGCCCAAGCGGCTGCTGTTTTGGCCACGTTTGATACGCTTCAGACATATGTTGCAAACAGCAACGGTGCGATCTGCTGCACACGTGTCAAAAAAAAAGCCCACACCAAAGAACTTTTCAAAATATGTGGGGAGTCAGCAGCCCCCTGCACCTGCTTAGCTCTGTGGTGTGATGCTATAGGGTGGCTGCCCTTAAGCTGTGCCCTGGTGGGCATCCTGCCTCATTGGAGATGTGTCTGCTCCTCCTCCTCCTCTTCCTCCCTTCTATCATGCACCCAAGTAGAGTCAGTGACCTCATCATCCCCTCCCTCCTCATCACTGGAGCAAACTTGGCAGTATGCTGCAGCTCAGGGAACATGACTGCCAGTTTCTTGACCTTCTTGGGCACCCCCTCTCTCTAGGCTCACGTTACTCCCTTCCTCAACCTGGGTACCTTCATCGGAGCCTTCAAATCGCTGCGCATCCTCCTGCAGCATGTACCTGACACTGTGGTTGAATAGTTCCAGGTACTCCTCCATGCATGATGGTGGGGCTAGGGAAGGAGTGGCTGTTGACATGGAGCCGATGGAATAGGCTGGTTTGGCAGCTGCATTGGCAATCAAATTACTCTGAGCCTGGGTGACAGAGGATGAGGAGGGCTTTGCTATCCATTCCACCAATTCTTTTGCATGTTGTGGCTCAATAACACGGCCAGCTGCAGAAAAAAAGGACAAGCATACCCCACGGCCACATGTTGAGGATGCACTGTGTCCACGACCAGCATTGTCGACTGTAGACACAGAGCCTGCTTGCCCTCTTTTAGTGGCCTGTGAGCGTCTGCCTCTCCTTGGTGACCTTACAGACATGTTGTAAATTTTGTTTAGCAAAACCACACTACACTGTATCGTGTACTTTGTACACCACCAGGAAAGTAGTAGAAACTGCACTAGGGGTGCACAGTACTGTTTACACCAACAGAAGTTTAACAACAACTATGGGTGCACTGTATGTATTGTGTACACCATCAGAAAAGTAGTAGCAACTGCACTAGGGGTACACGGTACTGTGTACACCAACAGGAGTGTAATAATAACTATGGGTGCACTGTATGTATCATGTACACCACCAGAAAAGTAGTAGCAACCCAACTGCACTAGGGGTGCACGGTACTGTGTACACCAACAGAAGTGTAATAACAACTATGGGTGTACTGTATTGTGTACACCACCAGAAAAGTAGTAGCAACTGCACTAGGGGTGCACAGTACAGTGTACACCAACAGAAGTCTAATAGCAACAATGGGTGCACTGTATGTATTGTGTGAATGAATGAATGAATGAATGAATGAATGAGTGACTTGTATAGCGCTACCTATGCGAACTGAATCGCCTCGGGGCGCTTTTTTTTGTACTGTGTACACCACCAGAAAAGTAGTAACAACTGCACTAGGGGTGAACAGTACTGTGTACACCAACAGAAGTGTAATAACATCTATGGGTGCACTCTATGTAATGTGTACACCACTAGGAAAGTAGTAGCAACTGCACTAGGGGTGCACGGTACTGTGTATACCAACAGAAGTGTAATAACAACTATGGGTGCACTGTATGTATTGTGTACTCCACCAGTAAAGTAGTAGCAACTGCACTAGGGGTTCATGGTACTGTGTACACCAACAAAAGTGTAACAACAACTATAGGTGTACTGTATGTATTGTGTACTGTGTACACCACCAGAAAAGTAGTAACAACTGCACTAGGGGTGCACAGTACTGTGTACACCAACAGAAGTGTAATAACATCTATGGGTGCACTCTATGTAATGTGTACTCCACCAGTAAAGTAGTAGCAACTGCACTAGGGGTGCACGGTACTGTGTACACCAACAGAAGTGTAATAACAACTATGGGTGCACTGTATGTATTGTGTACACCACCAGAAAAGTAGTAGCAACTGCATTAGGAATGCACAGTACTGTGTACACCAACAGAAGTGTAATAACTATGGGTGCACTGTATGTATTGTGTACACCACCAGGAAAGTAGTAGCAACTGCACTAGGGGTGCATGGTACAGTGTACACCAACAGAGGTGTAATAACAACTATGGGTGTACTGTATTGTGTACACCACCAGAAAAGTAGTAGCAACTGCACTAGGGGTGCACGGTAGACTGCGCATATACTACAGGAGACAGTTAGACTGCGGATATACTACAGGAGATGGTCAGACTGCGGATATACTACAGGAGACGGTCAGAGGCTGCGGATATACTACAGGAGACGGTTAGAGGCTGCGGATATACTACAGGAGATGGTCATAGACTGCAGATATGCTACAGGAGACTGTCAGAGACTGTGGATATATTACAGGAGATGGTCAGAGACTGCAGATATACTACAGGAGACGGTCAGAGGCTGCGGATATACTACAGAAGACGGTCAGACTGCGGATATACTACAGGAGATAGTCAGACTGCGGATATACTACAGGAGATGGTCAGAGGCTGCGGATATACTACAGGAGACGGTCAGACTGCGGATATACTACAGGAGACAGTCAGACTGCGGATATACTACAGGAGATGGTCAGAGGCTGCGGATATACTACAGGAGACGGTTAGAAGCTGCGGATATACTACAGGAGATGGTCAGAGGCTGCGGATATACTACAGGAGATGGTCAGAGGCTGTGGATATACTACAGGAGACGGTCAGAGGCTTCGGATATACTACAGGAGACGGTTAGAGGCTGCCGATATACTACAGATGACGGTCAGAGGCTGCGGATATACTACAGGGGACAGTTAAAGGCTGTGGATATACTACAGGAGACGGTCAGAGGCTGCGGATATACTACAGGAGACGGTCAGAGGCTGCGGATATACTACAGGAGACGGTCAGAGGCTGCAGACAGGATACAGGAGATGGTCAGAGACTGTGGATATACTACAGGAGACGGTCAGAGGCTGCAGACATGATACAGGAGACGTTAAGAGACTGTGGATATACTACAGGAGACGGTCAGAGACTGCGGATATACTACAAGAGATGGTCAGAGACTGCAGATATACTACAGGAGACGGTCAGAGGCTGCGGACATACTACAGGAGATGGTCAGAGGCTGCAGATATACTACAGGAGACGGTCAGAGGCTGCGGATATACTACAGGAGACGGTCAGAGACTGCGGATATACTACAGGAGACGGTCAGAGACTGCAGATATACTACAGGAGACAGTCAGAGGCTGCAGACAGGATAAAGGAGATGGTCAGAGACTGTGGATATACTATAGGAGACGGTCAGAGGCTGCGGATATACTACAGGAGACGGCCAGAGACTGCGGATATACTACAGGAGACGGCCAGAGACTGTGGATATACTACAGGAGACGGTCAGAGGCTGTGGATATACTACAGGAGACGGTCAGAGGCTGCGGACATACTACAGGAGATGGTCAGAGGCTGCAGATATACTACAGGAGACGGTCAGAGGCTGCGGATATACTACAGGAGACAGCCAGAGACTGCGGATATACTACAGGAGACCATCAGAGGCTGCGGATATACTACAGGAGATGGTCAGAGGCTGCGGATATACTACAGGAGATGGTCAGAGACAGCGGATATACTACAGGAGACAGTCAGAGACTGCAGATGTACTACAGGAGACGGTCAAAGACTGCGGATATACTACAGTTTACGGTCAGAGACTGACAGTCAGAGACCCTTGGTCTGGTATGGATTTTGAGGGGGACCCCCACGCCATTTTTAAAAAAAATTTTGGCGCAGCGTTCCCCTTAATATCCATACCAGACCTGAAGGGCCTGGTATGGAATTTAGGGGGACCCCCACATATTTTTTTTATTTTGGTTCAGGGTTCCCGTGTCGGCAAATCCCATGCCATTTTTATCAATGAACCTTTATGTGTATTGTTAGACCGACAATTCATTAAAAGCCGCGAGTAGTTTTAAGTGACTTTGTTTCCTTTAGAAATGTCATTTTTGCTGTCAGACTGTTCTAAACACGGGAAACATGCGCCCCTTTACAGGCATACTATAGACACCCCCCAGGTACGAAATTTAAAGGAATATTACTGTCATGAGAGGGTTTACCCATTGGTGGCGCTATCGGTCTCTTGGATCGCAGTACCAGTGCCCACCAGCGGGTGTCTTCCAACACCTGGGACCTGTAGTAAGAGGTCTCTCCTGCTGGTGGCACTGTTGCATCCTTGGGCCGTAGTACCGGTGTCCACCAGCGGGTGCACTCCGGCAGTGTGGAGCAAACAGCACACTCTGTGCTCAGCTGTAACATGAGGTCAATTACCACAGCCTTATAAATACCCGGCAAGCCCTCATAGGCTTGCCTTGGTATCTTTCTTCCTTGTGCCCTGACCCGTATCCCGGTATCTGAGCCTGTATCCGATCCCATCCTGATCCTGTCCCTCCTGTGTTCCTATTCCCTTGTATCCATATCCCATCCATTATCTCCCTCTCCTATCCTGCCTTTGTTCAGTTGTTGGTCCCCTGTGTATGACCCTGGCCTGGCTTACGTGTTTGATTTTGGTACTTCCCTGTATATATTATCTGTTGTCTGTGGATTTCTGTTGGTTGGTTGAGCACTATTTGTATTTGGGGTGTTTGTTTATTTATATCACTTATCTTAAATAAATATTATTCTTATTTCACTTTACATGCGTTTTGGTTTCCTCTTTGCAGTCCACACAATCTGGTCACACCTGTTCATGATAGTATACCAAGGCCATCTCTGACCAGAAGTGGCTGCACAGGGGAACCATTTTGGTTCTGTTTCACCTTGCTGGGATTAATTCAGATATAATTGTTTATTATGCTCTGCTGGCAACAGAGAGTTCTGAATATCTCCGCCAGATATTGGAAGGGTGGTCCAGTGATCAGCTGCTGGAGATTATCCGTTTAGCTCACTCTGTGGTCGATCAGGGCAGTATACTGTTTGAGGATGTTCAGCCTTTAAATGGAATGTGTACAGAGCTGGCTCTGCCTTGTATCCCAAAGGGCCATGATGACTTTTCTCCCCCCTTCAGCATTAATCAGGTTGTGTCCTTAGTATGGCTGTTGGAGGATGACTCTGCATCCTTTTTTGAGCATTATTCGGTTTGTCCCAAACAGTTGTTGAAAGATTGTATAGATGAAGTGCAGTCCCTGGTCAGAGGGAATGTGAGCCCACTTTTGTGCTACCTGTACTTTAAGCATGGTCAGACCTGTTATGTCCAGCTTCTGTCAGCTCTCCACAAACCAGACCTGCTATTAAACACCTGCCTGCTCAGATGTCCTTTCTTCTATCACCCCTGGCAACCTCAGCTGCAGTCCAATATACCCTGCTCCCCACCAGGTATCAATACCCTGTTTCTGCTTCCTGCACCTATCCTGCCTTTAACCAACCTGCCTCCTCTCTAATACCTGCAACTTCCCCACAAGAACTTCCTTTGGCCGCTGTTCCCCCTTCCTTGCCATATCCCAGCCCTTCCTTTCAGTATGCCTCATCTCCTGTCTACAGTCCTACAGCCACCTACAGATCTCCAGCAGTTAAGCCAAAGAAGAAAAGGAAGTTCTTCCCCACTCACACAATCCTGCCAGTAACCCAACTTGTTTCCACACCAACCAACCTGTTCCAGCCTGCGTTCATGCCAGTTGATGACCCACCTAAACCTACCAACCCAGTGCCTGCTATCCAGCCCGAGGTACCTACCTTCCAGTCTGATGTGCCCGCTTTCCAATCTGATGTCTTGATGCCTGCCTTCCAGCCCAAAGTCTCGGTGCCTGCCTTCCAGTCTGATGTGCCTGCCTTCCAGTCTGATGTGCCTGCCTTCCAGTCTGATGTGCCTGCCTTCCAGTCTGATGTGCCTGCCTTCCAGTCTGATGTGCCTACCTTCCAGTCTGATGCACCCGCTTTCCAGTCTGATGCACCCGCTTTCCAGTCTGATGTCCCAATGCCTGCCTTCCAGCCAAAAGTCTCGGTGCCTGCCTTCCAGCTTGATGTGCCTACCTTCCAGTCTGATGTGCCTGCTTCCCAGTCTGATGTCTCGGTGCCTGCCTTCCAGCCCAAAGTCTCGGTGCCTACCTTCCAGCCTGATGTGTCTTCCTTCCAGTCTGATGTGCCCACTTCCCAGTCTGATGTTTTGATGCCTGCCTTCCAGCCCAAAGTCTTGGTGCCTGCCCTCCAGTCTGATGTGCCTACCCTCCAGTCTGATGTGTCCAATTTCCAGTCTGATGAACCCGCTTTCCAGTCTGAAGTCGCAGTGCCTGCCTTCCAGCCTGATGTGCCTACCTTCCAGTCAGATGTGTCCGCTTTCCAGTCTGATGTCTTGATGCCTGCCTTCCAGCCTGAAGGCTCGGTGCCTTCCTGCCAGCCTGATATATCTACCTTCCAGTCTGATGTGCCCGCTTTCCAGCCTGATGTCTCGATGCCTGCCTTTCAGTCTGATGTGCCCACTTGCCAGTCGGTGCCCGCTTTCCAGTCTGATGTGCCTGCCTTCCAGCCTGATGTCTCAGTGCCTGCCCTCCAGCTGGATGTCTCGGTGCCTGCCTTCCAGCTTGATGTCTCTGCCTTCCAGTCTGATATGCCCACTTCTCAGTCTGATGTCTCAATGCCTGCCTTCCAGCCGGATGTCTCTGCCTTCCAGCCGGATGTCTCTGCCTTCCAGCCGGATGTCTCTGCCTTCCAGCCGGATGTCTCTGCCTTCCAGCCGGATGTCTCTGCCTTCCAGCCGGATGTCTCTGCCTTCCAGTCTGATGTACCCGCTCTCCAGTCTAATGTGCCTGCTTTCCAGTCTGATGTCCTGATGCCTGCCTTCCAGCCTGATGTCTCGGCGCCTGCCTCCCAGCTTGATGTCTTTGCCTCACAGTCTGATGTGCCCGCTGTCCAGTCTGTCCTGATGTCTGCCTTCCAGCCCGAAGTCTCGGTGCCCGCTTTCCAGTCTGATGCACCTGCTATCCAGTCTAATGTGCCTGCCTTCCAGCCGGATGTCCCGATGCCTGCCTTCCAGCCGGATGTCTCAGCCTTCCAGCCGGATGTACCCGCTCTCCAGTCTAATGTGCCTGCTTCCCAGTCTAATGCCTTGATGCCTGCCTTCCAGCCTGAAGTCTCGCCTGATGTCTCGGTGTCTGCATTTCCACCTGATGTCTCAATGCCAGCTTCCCAGTCTGATGTGCCAGCTTCCCAGTCTGATGTGCCAGCTTCCCAGCCTATTGTCCCAGTGCCTGCCTTCCAGCCTGATGTCTCAGTGCCAGCTGCCCAGCTCGGATGTGCCAGCTGCCCAGCTCGGATGTGCCAGCTGCCCAGCTCGGATGTGCCAGCTGCCCAGCTCGGATGCTCGGATGCAGTTCGGTTTGAGGCCATGAACTTTGGACAATTTCACCTTGTTGGAGCGTCCGGAGGCCGCTCCTTTTGGGGGGTAATGTCATGAGAGGGTTTACCCATTGGTGGCGCTATCGGTCTCCTTGGATCGCAGTACCAGTGCCCACCAGTGGGTGTCTTCCAACACCTGGGACCTGTAGTAAGAGGTCTCTCCTGCTGGTGGCACTGTTGCATCCTTGGGCCGTAGTACCGGTGTCCACCAGCAGGTGCACTCCGGCAGTGTGGAGCAAACAGCACACTCTGCGCTCATCTGTAACATGCGATCAATTACAGCCTTATAAATACCCGGCAAGCCCTCATAGGCTTGCCTTGGTATATTTCTTCCTTGTGCCCTGACCTGGTATCCCGTAAACCTGTATCTGTATCTGAACCTGAGCCTGTATCCGATTCCATCCTGTTCCTCCTGTGTTCCTATTCCCTTGTATCCATATCCCATCCATTATCTCACTCTCCTATCCTGCCCTTGTTCAGTTGCTGATCCCCTGTGTATGACCTTGGCCTGGTGTTTACGTGTTTGATTTTGGTACTTCCCTTTGGCTGTATATATTATCTGTTGTCTGTGGGTTTCTGTTGGTTGGTTGAGCGCTATTTGTATTTGGGGTGTTTGTTTATTTATATCACTTATCTTAAATAAACATTATTCTTATTTCACTTTACATGCGTTTTGGTTTCCTCTTTGCAGTCCACACAATCTGGTCACACCTGTTCATGACAATTATGCCGCGTACACACGGTCGGACTTTTCGTCTACAAAAGTCCGACAGCCTGTCCGACAGACTTCCGACGTACCTTCGGCGGACTTGCGGCAGACTTTCTTACGAACGGACTTGCCTACACACGACCACACAAAAGTCCGACGGATTCGTACGTGATGACGTACACCGGACTAAAATAAGGAAGTTCATAGCCAGTAGCCAATAGCTGCCCTAGCATGGGTTTTTGTCCGTCGGACTAGCACACAGACGAGCGGATTTCGGGGTCCGTCGTACTTACGACGTAAAGATTTGAAGCATGTTTCAAATCTAAAGTCCGTCGGATTTGAGGCTAAAAAAGTCCGTTGAAAGTCCGGAGAAGCCCACACACGATCGGATTACCAGCCAGCTTTAGTCCGTCAGCGTCCGTTGGACTTTTGTAGACGAAAAGTCCGACCGTGTGTACGCGGCATTACACTTTTATTGTTTCACTTTAAGCATTATTAAAATCACTGCTCCCAAAAAAACGTCAGTTTCTAAAACTTCTTTTTGCATTGATACATGTCCCCTGGGGCAGGACCCGGGTCCCCAAACACTTTTTATGACAATAACTTGCATATAAGCCTTTAAAATTTGCACTTTTGATTTCCCCCATAGACTTTTAAAGGGTGTTCCGCGGCTTTTGAATTTGCCATGAACACCCCAAATTGTTCGCTGTTCGGCGAACTGGCGAACAGCCAATGTTCGAGTCGAACTCATATTCAACCCGAACATAAAGCCCATCCCTAGTGTACACCACCAGAAAAGTAGTCTAATAGCAACTATAGGTGCACTGTGTGTATTGTGTACACCACCAGAAAAGTAGTAGCAACAGCACTAGGGGTTCATGGTACTGTGTACACTAACAGAAGTGTAATAACAACTATGGGTGCACTGTATGTATTGTGTACACCACCAGGAAAGTAGTAGCACTAGCAACTGCACTACGGGTGCATGGTACTGTGTACACCAACAGGAGTGTAATAACAACTATGGGTGTACTGTGTACACCACCAGAAAAGTAGTAGCAACTGCACTAGGGGTGCACGGTACTGTGTACACTAACAGAAGTGTAATAACTATGGGTGTACTGTATTGTGTACACCACCAGAAAAGTAGTAGCAACTGCAGTAGGGATGAACGGTATTGTGTACACCACCAGAAGTCTAATAGCAACTATGGGTGCACTGTATGCATAGTTGTTTCCAACCAGACTGCTGGCTGGAAGCTAAACAGTGGGGACCTTGAGTGGAGAGTGAACAAGTCTTGCTTTTTGACTGCTGGTGATTGCTGGGTTGCATTTTTAGGTTGTTTTTGGGGCTTTTCCTTGTAGCTTTTTAACACCTTTTTCTGACACTTTTAAAACCGTTTTTTTTTTTTTTCTTTGCTTCCTTCAGCCTACTAATTAAGGAGAGTGGTTAATTGGTCACAGGTGCTTGAGGCCTATATAACCTTGTGTAGAACTCATTGTGAGCCTGCTGGAACTATGTCCAAGTGGAACTGGTCTAAGTGGTGAGTTAAAACCAGAGTTTAAAATGGGAGGTTATAACAGGGGTCATAGTACCTGTGTAGTGTGAGTACCTAGTGTGAGTACCTGAGTGTTGTCTGAGTAGTGTGTGTGGATTGTTAGCACTTGTGTATTGTGTACTGTATACTTGTGTATTGTGAGTGCACGTAGTTCTGCGAGTGGTCTGCGAGTGCACGTAGTTCTGCGAGTGCACGTAGTTCTGCGAGTGGTCTGCGAGTGCACGTAGTTCTGCGAGTGGTCTGCAAGTGCACGTAGTTCTGCGAGTGGTCTGCAAGTGCACGTAGTTCTGCGAGTACATGTAGTTCTGTGAGTGGTCTGCGAGTGCACGTAGTTCTGTGAGTGGTCTGCGAGTCCACTTAGTTCTGTGAGTGGTCTGTGAATGCACATAGTTCTGTGAGTGGTCTGCGAGTGCACGGAGTCCACTTAGTTCTGTGAGTGCACATAGTTCTGTGAGTGGTCTGCGAGTGCACGTAGTTCTGTGAGTGCACGTAGTTCTGCAAGTGGACTGCGAGTGCATGTAGTATCAGTGCCCTCCTGAATCCCCCCCCGTGTATGCCCTCCTGATCCCTCTCCCAGTGTATGCCCTCCTGATCCCTCTCCCAGTGTATGCCCTCCTGATCCCTCTCCCAGTGTATGCCCTCCTGATCCCTCTCCCAGTGTATGCCCTCCTGATCCCTCTCCCAGTGTATGCCCTCCTGATCCCCCTCCAAGTGTATGCCCTCCTGATCCCCCTCCAAGTGTATGCCCTCCTGATCCCCCTCCAAGTGTATGCCCTCCTGATCCCCCTCCAAGTGTATGCCCTCCTGATCCCCCCAGTGTGTGCCCTACTGTTCCCTGCACACCACCCTACATACTACTGACCTCTAGAGTTGCCACCTCATCCCTTTAAACCCGAACACATATGAATTACACAGGTTCTGAGGCTGATTAAATGCAGGTAAGGCACCATGTGAGTTTAATTACCACCTTAATCAGCCACATAACCTGTGTAATTAATATGTGTTCGGGTTTAAAGGGATGAGGTGGCAACCATACTGACCTCTGTACACCGCCCTACATACTACTGACCTCTGTACACCGCCCTACATACTACTGACCTCTGTACACCGCCCTACATACTACTGACCTCTGTACACCGCCCTACATACTACTGACCTCTGTACACCGCTCTACATACTACTGACCTCTGTGCACTGACCCTACGTACTACTGACCTCTGTGCACTGACCCTACGTACTACTGACCTCTGTGCACTGCTCTACGTACTACTGACCTCTGTACACTGTATTATACATTAAATTCAGTTCCGTAAGCAACATCTTATTTGCTGGCAGTGCCCCTCCCGAGACTAGACTCTGGATCCGCCCCTGGGACAAACAGAAATAAAAATCCTTCCATACACAAAAAAACTTTTCATTTCTGTCTGTGTTGCTGATGGAGATTCCCCTCACTTCCTGTCTGGTAAAATGTTATTAGCAGGACAGGAAGTGAGGGGAAATCTCTCTATCGGAGCTGCTGGTAATAAATGTACAAACCTGACAGGTTCTAATCCTTCTCCAAAACCAAAAGGTATATACTGCGCTATCCCATAAAGTGTTCAATAAACAAAAAACCTGTGTCTGTGAAAAACTCAAAATATGTTAATGCTGCTGCAACCCTAAATGTGAGACAACCTCCATTACAAAATACTATACAAAGAAAAGCTGCGCTGCTGTGAATAAGTGAGTGTGGTCATGAACCATTTATATGACCATAACATGTACACCTATATATGATAAAAAACGATTAATGTTATTTGGAAAAGAGATGATGATACCTGGAACATGCATAAGTTACCACAAATATGTGACATATAGGATTACTCCTTATGTATATGTGCAATCAGACATCAAGTATGTTGAACAAGGTCCATATAAAAACGTTCCTTTGCTAGAAATGTCTTTCACCAGTAGAGAAATGAAAAAGCATCAATAATGTTGGTATAAATTAAAACACCACTCTTCTGCTGATGTGAAGCATGCACTGTTGTCACCCTGAAGAATGTGATGATAGGGAAATTCCTCCACCAAACAAAATGATCTGCCCCTTACCAGATACTTTGATCTCTTGTTTAAGGAGATCGTATATGCAGGTGGCTGTGTCCCCCAGCCACTGGGTCTTTATCAGAAATATGGCTCCAAGGGTCACCTCTCAGGGGGTCCGCTGGATGTTAAACTGGCGCTCAAATCCCTTATGCAGATAGGTGATCTTGAAACTCTTGCAAATGTCTGTATACCATCTCTGCAGCCCAGGTAAATGTAAATTGTTTGCTTTAATTAAATTTGTCAGAACAATCAATCCAGACACATGATGAAATCTTCTCCTACCATTCATACTGTCATGGAAGGCATCTGTTGGGATTGTGAGTGTTGAGAAATGACACCTCTAGCTGAAAATGGCGTAGGATGTATTTTTATTAGACTTAATAGTACCTGTCATTTCAGAAATTCCCTATGCGCGACGGCAGACATCAGTAGAAGAGAAGACTTCCTCCAGGAATGCTGGGTTTAGGGAATGCAAGCAGATGCAAGTTTTAGTCCAACATGTGCTCTGATGTTGGACTAAAACTTGCATCTGCTTGCATTCCCTAAACCCAGCATTCCTGGAGGAAGTCTTCTCTTCTACTGATGTCTGCCGTCGCGCATAGGGAATTTCTGAAATGACAGGTACTATTAAGTCTAATAAAAATACATCCTACGCCATTTTCAGCTAGAGGTGTCATTTCTCAACACTCACAATCCCAACAGATGCCTTCCATGACAGTATGAATGGTAGGAGAAGATTTCATCATGTGTCTGGATTGATTGTTCTGACAAATTTAATTAAAGCAAACAATTTACATTTACCTGGGCTGCAGAGATGGTATACAGACATTTGCAAGAGTTTCAAGATCACCTATCTGCATAAGGGATTTGAGCGCCAGTTTAACATCCAGCGGACCCCCTGAGAGGTGACCCTTGGAGCCATATTTCTGATAAAGACCCAGTGGCTGGGGGACACAGCCACCTGCATGTACGATCTCCTTAAACAAGAGATCAAAGTATCTGGTAAGGGGCAGATCATTTTGTTTGGTGGAGGAATTTCCCTATCATCACATTCTTCAGGGTGACAACAGTGCATGCTTCACATCAGCAGAAGAGTGGTGTTTTAATTTATACCAACATTATTGATGCTTTTTCATTTCTCTACTGGTGAAAGACATTTCTAGCAAAGGAACGTTTTTATATGGACCTTGTTCAACATACTTGATGTCTGATTGCACATATACATAAGGAGTAATCCTATATGTCACATATTTGTGGTAACTTATGCATGTTCCAGGTATCATCATCTCTTTTCCAAATAACATTAATCGTTTTTTATCATATATAGGTGTACATGTTATGGTCATATAAATGGTTCTAATCCTTCTCCGCTCTGTCCAAAACTAAGAAAAAATGGTTCCCTGTACTTAAAGCGGGGGTCCACCTATCTATCGTTTTTTTTTTTTTTTTTTTTTAGTTCATTCACAAACTTTTCTTCTCAGCATTACATACTCACATATTTTGTGTAATATGTCCGCCTGTCTCAGATTTCGTCGGAAAGAATAACTTATATTATTCACTGCAGGCGGTTTCCATCTTCATTGTGGGCATTTGAAGCCCACAAGCATTTATTTCCTGGATGTGGTGAATGCTGTGCTCCCAGCATTCACCGCTTGTTCCCGCACATGCTCAGTGGCATCCTGGGAAGCCTGAGACTAGCTCCCAGGAGTCTAGGAGAGGCTAGAAACACGCCTACTCCCACGGGAGGAGAACCAGGAAGTGCAAAGAAGAATAGAAAAATAAAAGGTAATTACGGCGATTTAAATTTTTTTAAACGGCATGTCAGCATCTAGGCAAGGAAGAGAATACATACAGATATTGTTCATAATTTGGGTGGAACCCCGCTTTAAAGTTTACCAATGATGATCTCTCCACTCTGATTACATTACAATGGAATGAAGAAGCCGATGATGATGGGAACATATAATATAATATAATATACAGATCTGGGAAGGTCAGGATGTCCTGCCTAAGATCCCCAATTTGTATGTTAAGCTTTCCTGATCAAAATATGAACTGAATAAAAGACATTTGTAATGATTAGGTGTGTGATTGTATTTGTAGGTGGGATGTTACTGTGAAGTCTTTAATCACTTAACAACAGCGCTATAGCTGAATGATGGCTACAGCGCAGCTCGATAACTCCGGGAGGGCGTACATTGACGTCCATCTAGAATCGTGCTCCCCCTGGGGCGCGCACATGGGAGTATCCATGACTGCCGGGTCCACGTCACGGTAAATGGCCACTGACAGTGGCCGTTTACCATGTGACCGCTCTGTCAAATGATGGAGCGATCACTTGTAAACAAACCGGCGTCACGTCCGGTTCCTCTCTCCCCTCTCTACCGATTGGTACAGTGTGAGCAGAGAGGGGAGAGATCGGGTGCAGCAGCGATATGGGCTGGATGTGTAGTGCCCACAGCTCTGATCTGTGCCCATTGCAGCCTTATCCATCCATCCATCCATGCTCGGCCATCCCTCTGTCATACTCATCCAGCCATTCATACTCCAGCAATACGCATCCATCCATCCACCCCCAGCTGTACCCATCCGTACTCATCCATACTCATTCATGCTCAGTCATCCCATCCATACTCAGCAATCCACATTTATGGCTCAACCATACTCAGCCATCCCAATCCACGGCTCATCCACCCCCATTCATGCTTATCCATGCCACATCAGTTCTCATCCATGCCACTACAGTGCCTCACAAAAGTGTAATAGGTAGTCAAATTAGATTTGAAATGTATGTCCCTAGAACACTTGATGGTGTTCCCTACATTTTGGGCCTCTGTATGTGACCTGGCTGTGGAAAAGTCTCCCACATGCGGTATCGCCGTACTCAAGAGGAGTAGGAGAATCTATTTTGGGGTGTAATTTTTGGTATGTACCAGTGGCGGCCTGTCCATAGGGGGTGCAAGGGCGTTGCCCCCCCTCCAGGCAGTCACAAAAAAAAATAAAAAAATATATATTTTCTTTTCCAATATTTTTATTCAGAAAATTTTTTCAACAAATACAAAATCGACCTTTTTCTTTTTTTTGTATGAAGTATTGGAACAAGTAACAAGTCATTTATAAGACAGTTACAACACAAATTATTTTGTATACCTGTGAAGTTTTACGTATCCTTGTCCTTATTTTAGGTATATAAAGTAAAGACCTCAACCAAAAAAAAAAATGTAAACAAAGATAGAACACAGAAAGGAGGAACCTCCTCTAGTTGGCACACAAATGTACTTCACATGCAATGTGGGGAACCACGGGGGAAGGTCCATCTCCCTCCGTCCCCTCCGCTTGGTGTACCCATCTAATTTTGGCCCCGAAATAGGCCCCGCGGCCAATTCCGGCTAAAAGAAAAGAAAGAGAAAGAGAATGATAGAAGGAAAAGTAGAGGATAGGGAAGGGGGGTGCACTCTGGCCCTGGAAAAAGATATTCCTGAGCCACTCCAAACTCATTATGTAGTTGAAAGATAGTTGATCCAAGGGGTCCCATATTTTTTCAAACAAAACCATTTTATCGTTTAGAATTGCAGAGAGGCATTCGTTCACCATTATCCATGACAATTTGGATTTTAGCAAGTGAAAGGGGATTTCCAAGACTTAGCTATCGCTATTCTTGCTGCTACAAATATAAAAGCTATGAGTCTCTTCATGGGTTTCGATGTCCCTTCCACTGGACGTCCTAACAGTGCCTGTAGGTGCGACTTAATGAGGTTCACTTGAGTTAGTAAATATATATAATATATGTGCGAATCCAAAACCTTTGCACTTCTGGGCAAGTCCACCATGTATGAAACATGGTGCCATTTATAGTACATCCCCTAAAACACTGCGGGGAGGCCCCTGGAGCGAAGGTTGCCACTCTCGCTGGGACCATATACCACCTCATCAAGACTTTATAATTGGCCTCTATCAACGATGTATTGATATATGATTTGGACGCACATAGTGACATCTTGCTCCATTCCTCAACTCCTAGGTTGATTTCTATATCTTGTTCCCATTTTTGCATGTAAAACAGCTTTTGAAAAGTTGAAGTTAGAATACTATATATCTGTGAAATGTGACCTGTGTGTCTGTCGAAGGTCCTGCAGAAATTTTCCATTGGGGTGGATGTGGTTAGATCTGAAGTGCGCTTTAATATTGCTAAAAAAGTAGCTATCTGAGTATAGCGATATAGTTCTGAATTTGGGAGTTGGTACTTTTCCTGGAGGACCTGTTTCGACATAACATCTCTATGGTCACATAAGTCCGCTATACGTAGCAGACCTTTATTAGTCCACCATGTAAATTCGTGGGGAAGCAGACCCGGGGTGAATGAAGGATTATTGAGCAATGGGGCTAGTGGGGTGTGTGGGGATTTAAATTTGTATGTAGCTATGAATTTGTCCCATAAATTTAAAGAGAAGGATAGAGTTGGACACAATATTGTCGGCCTATCCTTCCCTTTCATCCACATTAAATGGCTAATCTCATTGTTTGGATACAGAGAGGATTCCATCGTCATCCAAAGTGGATTTGGCTGTCGTGTGTGGAATTGAGTTAGCTGGGACAGTTGCACTGCATGGTAGTACCTAATCAGGTCTGGTACCCCTAAGCCCCCCTTGAGTTTGGGTGCATATAATGTTCGTCTATTCACCCTGGGTCTTTTGTTTCCCCATATAAATTCCAAAAGTTTGTTCTGAAACTTCCCCAAATCGGATCTTACTATTACTATCGGAAGAGTCCTGAACAAGTACAAAACCTTAGGTAAAATGGTCATTTTAACAGAGTACAATCGACCGAACCAGGATGGGGGATTATTTGACCATCTTTTGAGATCCTCTGATAATTTTTTAAACATGGGAGGGTAGTTTCTATTGTATAATGTGGATAGGGATGGAGTTAACCAGTTGCCGACTGCCGCACGAACATATATATGTCCTCAGAGCGGCACGGGCAGGCAAAAGGACTTATAGGTAGGTCCTTGCCTGCCCGCGGGTGGGGGGTCCGATCGGACCCCACCCCGGTGCCTGCGGCAGTCGGCAAATCCTCCCTGGCGATCGGTGGTGAGGGGGAGGCCATCCATTCGTGGCCCCCCCCCCTCGCGATCGCTCCCAGCCAATGGGATCATTCCCCTGCCTCTGTATTGTACACAGAGGCAGAGGAAATGATGTCATCTCTCCTCGGCTCGGTATTTTCCGTTCCGGCCCGAGGAGAGAAGACTGAAATGTGAGTGCACAACACACACACACAGTAGAACATGCCAGGCACACAAAACACCCCGATTCCCCCCCCTCAATCGCCCCCCCTACCCCCCCCCCCGTCACAAACTGACACCAAGCAGGTTTTTTTTTTTTTCTGATTACTGTATTGGTGTCAGTTAGTGACAGTTACAGTGTTAGGTCAGTTAGGGTTAGCCCCCTTTAGGTCTAGGGTACCCCCCTAATAAAGTTTTAACCCCTTGATCACCCCCTGTCGCCAGTGTCGCTAAGCGATCATTTTTCTGATCGCTGTATTAGTGTCGCTGGTGACGCTAGTAAGGGAGGTAAATATTTAGGTTCGCCGTCAGCGTTTTATAGCGACAGGGACCCCCATATACTACCTAATAAATGTTTTAACCCCTTGATTGCCCCCTAGTTAACCCTTTCACCACTGATCACTGTATAACCGTTGCGGGTGACGCTGGTTAGTTCGTTTATTTTTTATAGAGTCAGGGCACCCGCCGTTTATTACCGAATAAAGGTTTAGCCCCCTGATCGCCCGGCGGTGATATGCGTCGCCTCAGGCAGCGTCAGATTAGCGCCAGTACCGCTAACACCCACGCACGCAGCATACGCCTCCCTTAGTGGTATAGTATCTGAACGCATCAATATCTGATCCGATCAGATCTATACTAGCGTCCCCAGCAGTTTAGGGTTCCCAAAAACGCAGTGTTAGTGGGATCAGCCCAGATACCTGCTAGCACCTGCATTTTTCCCCTCCGCCTGTCCCAGCCCAGCCCACCCAAGTGCAGTATCGATCGATCACTGTCACTTACAAAACACTAAACACATAACTGCAGCGTTCGCAGAGTCAGGCCTGATCCCTGCGATCGCTAACAGTTTTTTTGGTAGCGTTTTGGTGAACTGGCAAGCACCAGCCCCAGGCAGGGTCAGATTAGCGCCAGTACCGCTAACACCCACGCACGCACCATACACCTCCATTAGTGGTATAGTATCTGAACGGATCAATATCTGATCCGATCAGATCTATACTAGCGTCCCCAGCAGTTTAGGGTTCCCAAAAACGCAGTGTTAGCGGGATCAGCCCAGATACCTGTTAGCACCTGCGTTTTGCCCCTCCGCCCGGCCCAGCCCAGCCCACCCAAGTGCAGTATCGATCGATCACTGTCACTTACAAAACACTAAATGCATAACTGCAGCGTTCACAGAGTCAGGCCTGATCCCTGCGATCGCTAACAGTTTTTTTGGTAGCGTTTTGTTGAACTGGCAAGCACCAGCGGCCTAGTACACCCCGGTCGTAGTCAAACCAGCACTGCAGTAACACTTGGTGACGTGGCAAGTCCCATAAAAGTGCAGTTCAAGCTGGTGAGGTGGCAAGCACAAGTAGTGTCCCGCTGCCACCAAGAAGAAGACAAACACAGGCCCGTCGTGCCCATAATGCCCTTCCTGCTGCATTCGCCAATCCTAATTGGGAAGCCACCACTTCTGCAGCGCCCGTACTTCCCCCATTCACATCCCCAACCAAATGCAGTCGGCTGCATGAGAGGCATTTTCTTTACGTCCTCCTGAGTACCCCTACCCAACGAACCCCCCCAAAAAAGATGTTGTGTCTGCAGCAAGCGTGGATATAGGCGTGACACCCGCTATTATTGTCCCTCCTGTCCTGACAATCCTGGTTTTTGCATTGGTGAATGTTTTGAACGCTACCATTCACTAGTTGAGTATTAGCGTAGGGTACAGCATTGCACAGACTAGGCACACTTTCACAGGGTCTCCCAAGATGCCATCGCATTTTGAGAGACCCGAACCTGGAACCGGTTACAGTTATAAAAGTTACAGTTACAAAAAAAGTGTAAAAAAAAAAACCCAAACAAAAATATAAAATAAAAAATAATAGTTGTCGTTTTATTGTTCTCTCTCTCTCTATTCTCTCTATTGTTCTGCTCTTTTTTACTGTATTCTATTCTGCAATGTTTTATTGTTATTATGTTTTATCATGTTTGCTTTTCAAGTATGCAATTTTTTATACTTTACCATTTACTGTGCTTTATTGATAACCATTTCTTTGTCTTCAGGTACGCCATTCACGACTTTGAGTGGTTATACCAGAATGATGCTTGCAGGTTTAGGTATCATCTTGGTATCATTCTTTTCAGCCAGCGGTCGGCTTTCATGTAAAAGCAATCCTAGCGGCTAATTAGCCTCTACACTGCTTTTACAAACAGTGGGAGAGAATGCCCCCTCCCCACCGTCTTCCGTGTTTTTCTCTGTCTCTCCTGTCTCAACAGGGAACCTGAGAATGCAGCTGGTGATTCAGCCAGCTGACCATAGAGCTGATCAGAGACCAGAGTGGCTCCAAACATCTCTATGGCCTAAGAAACCGGAAGCTACGAGCATTTTATGACGTAGATTTCGCTGGATGTAAATAGCGCCATTGGGAAATTGGGGAAGCATTTTATCACACCGATCTTGGTGTGGTCAGATGCTTTGAGGGAAGAGGAGAAATCTAGGGTCTAATAGACCCCAATTTTTTCAAAAAAGAGTACCTGCCACTACCTATTGCTATCATAGGGGATATTTACATTCCCTGAGATAACAATAAAAATGATTAAAAAACAAATGAAAGGAACAGTTTAAAAATAAGATAAAAAAGCAAAAAAATAATAATAAAAAAAAAAAAAAAAGCACCCCTGTCCCCCCTGCTCTCGCGCTAAGGCGAACGCAAGCGTCAGTCTGGCGTCAAATGTAAACAGCAATTGCACCATGCATGTGAGGTATCACCGCGACGGTCAGATCGAGGGCAGTAATTTTAGCAGTAGACCTCCTCTGTAAATCTAAAGTGGTAACCTGTAAAGGCTTTTAAAGGCTTTTAAAAATGTATTTATTTTGTTGCCACTGTTTGTGCGCAATTTTAAAGCATGTCATGTTTGGTATCCATGTACTCGGCCTAAGATCATCTTTTTTATTTCATCAAACATTTGGGCAATATAGTGTGTTTTAGTGCATTAAAATTAAAAAAAGTGTGTTTTTTCCCCAAAAAATGCGTTTGAAAAATCGCTGCGCAATTTGTGCAAAAAAAAAAAAATTGTCACTTTCCCGCAACTTGTGTCAAAATATAAAATATTCCATGGACTCAACATGCCTCTCAGCAAATAGCTTGGGGTGTCTACTTTCCAAAATGGGGTCATTTGGGGGGGGGTTTATCCATCTGGGCATTTTATGGCCTTCAAAACTGTGATAGGTAGTGAGGAGTAAAATCAAAAATGTACGCCCTTAGAAATCCTGAAGGCAGTGATTGGTTTTTGGGGCCCCGTACGTGGCTAGGCTCCCAAAAAGTCCCACACATGTGGTATCCCCATACTCAGGAGAAGCAGCTAAATGTATTTTGGGGTGCAATTCCACATATGCCCATGGCCTGTGTGAGCAATATATCATTTAGTGACAACTTTTTGTATTTTTTTTTGTCATTATTCAATCACTTGGGACAAAAAAATGAATATTCAATGGGCTCAACATGCCTCTCAGCAATTTCCTTGGGGTGTCTACTTTCCAAAATGGGGTCATTTGTGGGGGTTTTGCACTGCCCTGCCATTTTATCACCTCAAGAAACGACATCGGCAGTCATAAATTAAAGGCTGTGTGAATTCCAGAAAATGTACCCTAGTTTTGCGCAAACCAATAAATATATACTTATTGACTTTTTTTTTACCAAAGACACGTGGCCGAATACATTTTGGCCTAAATGTATGACTAAAATTGAGTTTATTGGATTTTTTTTAGAACAAAAAGTAGAAAATATCATTTTTTTTCAAAATTTTTGGTCTTTTTCCGTGTATAGCGCAAAAAATAAAAATGGCAGAGGTGATCAAATACCATCAAAAGAAAGCTCTATTTGTGGGAAGAAAAGGACGCAAATTTCGTTTGGGTACAGCATTGCATGACCGCGCAATTAGCAGTTAAAGCGACGCAGTGCCAAATTGTAAAAAGTGCTCTGGTCAGGAAGGGGGTAAATCCTTCCGGGGCTGAAGTGGTTAAAAAGATTCCCAAATATGGAAGGGCCTCGTTCTGCCATTTAAATGAGAATGAGCTTCATATAGCTCAGATTATATGTATTGGTAAACATACATTGAGTGCTTGAGATTTTGAATGGTTCACTTGTAGGCCCGTTATTGAAGTGAAATGTTCTAGTACTATGTGTAGAGTGGGCAAAGAGGTGACTGGGGAGGAGAGAAGTAACAATATATCATCCGCGAACAACGCGCATTTATGTTCGCGGTCTCCGCAATGAACTCCCTGTATATCTGGATGATCTCGTATTTTAATAGCTAATGGTTCTAACGTGAAAATAAACAATAAGGGGGATAGTGGGCATCCCTGTCGGGTTCCTCTGCGTATATCTATATTTTGTGATCTAAAGCCCTTGACAAATAGGTGCGCTGTGGGGGCATTATATATATTTTTAAGTGTCGTCAAGAATTTTGGACCGAACCCATAGCGTTCTAAAATAAAGAACAGATATTCCCAGGAAAGGGAGTCAAAGGCCTTGTGTAGGTCTAATGAGAGCAGAAGCGCTCCCCTCTGACCCCTCCCATCCCAACCCGAATTCAGGGCAGATATGATATTGATGACCTGTCTGGTTTGATCTAGGGCTTGTCTATTAGGAACAAACCCTACCTGGTCAGGGTGAATGTAAAAGAGCTCATGCGAGTAGCTAATATCTTTGTCATTATCTTCAGGTCTACATTTATTAGTGAAATTGGGCAATAATTCTCACAGTCCCCATGGTCTTTATTTTGTTTTTGTATAATATGAATAAATGCGCTATTTTCGTGTAATGGCAAAGGGGATCCTTTTCTTAATTCATTGTAGAAAGAACACAAATGTGGGGTCAGAACCTCTGTATATTTACGATAATAATGGCCAGAAAATCCATCGGGACCTGGTGCCTTGGAAGGATTTAAATTTTTAATAGCTGCAGCTACTTCCCCTGCAGTAAATTCCGCATCCATTAACTCTATATGATCTTGGTCTAGTGTAGGTAGCTTTAGCTTTGTGGAGAGGAACGGGGGAATCGTATAGTTTAGAATAAAAAGTGAAAAATTCCTGTTATATTAGCTGTGGATTCTGGGTTGTCTGGCCATTCTGTAGTCGCAGTTTGGGTAGAGCAGGTGTAAATGGTCTGGGAGTTAGTTTTCTCGCTAAAAGTTTATTGGGTTTGTCTCCCAAGGTATAATATCGATGTCTGGACCAGCTTTTTCTGCTTTTGTAGTAAGGCTCAAGTTCAAGACCATGTGGCCACGTCAATCTGGTCTCTAAGGTCAAGATTCTGTTTAGCCCTTTGTTTGCGCGTAAGGCGTCGCAATTCCTCAGTTTGTTGGCTGATCGTTTGTTCAAGCGCTCGTTTCACTCTGGAAGCCAATTGTATCAGTTTGCCGCGGGTGGTGGCCTTATGGGCCGCCCATATCATAATTGGGGTGGAGGGCGAAGGGGGATTGTCCCGAAAATCGTCTGTAAGAGTCACTTCTACTTCTTTTGCTATAATGGGTTCATTTAATAAGGACTCATTCAGTCGCCAAGACGACGGTTGTGGTTTTGACCATAGGTTTGTTAGTGTGACTTGGATTGAAGAGTGGTCTGACCATGCCATAGGGAGAATTTTGGTCGATGAGACAAAAGAGAGCAGTGGGGATAACGTGAAAAGGTGGTCTATTAAAAAAATATATATATTTTAAAACTGGACCTTAAAAAAAAATACAAAAAAAAGATCTTTAAGTGCACTGTGTTCGGACGCTGGACACAGTGCGACACCGGATACAGTGCACTTATGGGAAGCGCCACATCTATGCAATCACAAGATTGCAGAGGCGGCGCTTCATTTGCGGGTGTTTATCCCGCCTTGCCGTGCTTTCCGAAGTGCCGAGTAGCTTCTGCCCGGTGCTCGTAGTAGCTATTATTACGGCCGGGTGGTTTGATTGACATCTGAGTTTGATGTCACTTCCTGTTTTCTTTCTCCCATTGTGCCCTCCTGAGAAAACAGGAAGTATGAGGAGTGGACTGCTCCATGCCGCTGGAAGAAGACACCGCAGGCGACGAAACAACAGCAAGGTAAGTACCAGCAAGGTTAGCCTCAAACTAAGTGAATCAACATTTTCAGTATACACTTATCTTCTATTATATAAAGCTGTATTTTAGATTTTGGGTGTGACTTGCATTCACCATGCATACAACTGCAGCTCGTATTTTTCAGCATACAAAGCTACCAATTTAACAATAGGAAATACAGTCTTTTAGCACTGCAAATTATTCTGATGCCTTGGAGTGAACTTGTGCAAAAGAGTTTCTTCTTTCTTTTCTGTAGATTTCTGTAGAAAGGATTGGCTTCAGCAGAATTACAGAGTGCTCTTATATTCTGCGCTGATAATGAGCTCACTGTGTCGTGCATAACTATGCGCAGCAGTTTATGCACATCTACCTATCCTTCCTCTTCTGTTTAGATAAAATACTGTGCCATTCCAAAGCTTAGTAAATAATGCTTTACATTAATAGCGCATGGGAGGTTTATCTGCTGGCTTTTACTTACTGAAAATCTGATTATTCTGGGGATCTGGTCATTTTTATGTGACATAAAGGCAGAACTTGGCACCAGCAAATGGACCGAATGTTGTTGTGCGAGGGCTGCACTGCTAGACAGTAGGTATATTCATTTTAACAACATGTCTTGTATGATGTAATGATGCTTATATCATTAGGGCACAGTGTGCAGATCTGCTTAAAGCCCATCACTGGGTTCTATGGTGATGGAGCGAGCATAGAGATGAGTAGTAGTGATAAATATAAAACCAAGTGCTGAAATGGATAAGAAACGTGATATAAATTATAATACGTGGTTGAGATAAAACGTGATTGGGAAAAATAGTTTGAAAATGATTGAAAAAATGTATATTAAGCTGCTATCAATCTAAAAGGTGGTCAGAATCCACATGAAAGTGTAAAAATAAATATGTGTATATTGATGCGCTCTAATAAATACCGTATTTATCAGCGTATAACACGCACCCCAAGTTTAGGAGGGAATTTTAAGGAAAAAAAACTTTCATTAAAATGCCCATCAATGCAGCCTTATCTGTCCATCTGCAGCCTTTTCAGTGTCAGTGCAGCCTTGCCCCAGTGCAGCCTTGTCAGTGCATCCTTGTCAGTGCAGCTTTGCCCCAGTGCAGGTGCAGCCTTGTCAGTGCAGCTTTGCCCCAGTGCAGGTGCAGCCTTGTCAGTGCAGGTGCAGCCTTGTCAGTGCAGCTTTGCCCCAGTGCAGGTGCAGCCTTGTCAGTGCAGCTTTGCCCCAGTGCAGGTGCAGCCTTGTCAGTGCAGCTTTGCCCCAGTGCAGGTGCAGCCTTGTCAGTGCAGCTTTGTTAGTGCAGGTTTGCCCCAGTCCAGCCATGTCAGTGCAGCTTTGTGCACTCGGTGTAGATTTAAATATGGTGCCGAGACTGCAGGGAGCCGAGATACACATACCCGAGTGTTCTCGGCTTTTTTCGGTGCCGCTCAGTCACGCCCAGTCCCGCCCTATGATGGACATAACACAGGTCCAGGGGCGGGACTGGGCGTGACGGCGGCGCCGAAAAAAGCCGAGAACACTCGGGTATGTGTATCTCGGCTCCCTGCAGTCTCGGCGCCACATTTAAATCTACCCACGGCTGTGTGTCGGCGGTGACCGCGGCAATTGCCGCGATCGCTCCGATGACACAGAAATCGGCGGGGATCGGCCTATAACACGCACCCACGATTTTCCCCTGATTTTCAGGGGAAAAAAGTGCGTGTTATATGCCGATAAATACGGTATTCAATCAATGTGCATCTCACACCGTGTGAAATACAAAAATGTGCAGATACAAAATATGATTTGATAAAAATGCATAGTGTGCTTAAACTCACTCAATGAATAAAGATGCTAAAAGGTACATAAATGTGTCTAAATTCCCTAAAATCTGCTCAATGCACTAATCCTAATTAGTTAAAACAAATCCCCATAGTGATCAATAAAAATGTTGCTGTCAAATAAGAGAATAATAATATGGATGTCTTTCTTAATAAAAAGTGCACTTAATAAGATGTAAAAATACAAAAAAGGATAAACATAGATTAACTAGTCCAAGAATTAAAGATGATGGTATATTTAGCCCGGCAGTCCATCCATCATTACAATAAAGCGATTAATTGCTGTAGTGATTGTCAAACTCATTCATAGCTTTAACATTAACAAGCTCCAAACAAGATAATATTGATGATTTTGTTTCACTTTGTAGTCTCAGCAAAGGGTGATTTATGCAAGAAAAACAAGAAAACATATCATTGCGCAATGAACTGAAAAGATAAGGACAAAGGCAAAACAGCACAGTGATACACTCATGAGCGCCCGGTTAGTTAAGGCATACAGGCATGCAGATTGCAGTCAGCTGCTGTGGACGAGGCTCATTGAAAGAGCCGCTGCTGCTAGACTGATGTGTCGGACAACAGTGAACGTCACTGGCTCCTCCCACGCGTTACGTCACAGACCACGTGACTTTCTCAATCTATGTTTATCCTTTTCTGTATTTTTACATCTTAAGTGCACTTTTTATTAAGAACGGCACCCATATTATTATTATCTTATTTGACAGCAACATTTTTATTGATCACTATGGGGATTTGTTTTAACTAATTGGGATTAGTGCATTGAGCAGATTTTAGGGAATTTAGACACATTTATGCACCTTTAGCATCTTTATTCATTGAGTGAGTTTAAGCACACTATGCATTTTTATCAAATCCTATTTTGTATCTGCACATTTTTGTATTTCACAGGGTGTGAGATGCACATTGATTGAATATTTATTAGAGCGCATCAATATACACATATTTATTTGAGCATAGAGGTGAACTGATCTGCTGCTACATATTTATTGTCTATTAACAAGTTTGGGGCGTGGAGGTAACCAAACTGAATTGCTGATCTGCAGCATATTAAAATCAGGTCAGTAATTTGTCTTTGCTGCCTGGCAAGGTTGTGTAAATGTCCAGCATGGATGGATAGAAATACAAATCCCTTGTCTAGTAAAATAACTCATTTCAAACGTGCATTTAGATGTTGCCTGGAGTTCAGTTAGAAGTCCGTGTTGTGTACTTTCTGTCTGCTTGATCATCTAATGAAAACTATCAAGGCAGGCTTCAGTTTGATAAGTGGGATACTTCTTTTGTACTGACACTTTAATATTTAGAATTTTATATATGTAAGGATAGCAAACCTACAATAGGTCAGTTTGGGATCACTGAGTGTGTTATAAACAGATAAGCAAAAAGCTTCCCAGATCAACCATAAACGAAATTGCAGTTCTGCAATGCCTGGTTTAAAAAAATATACACTTGAGGCAGATAGATTTTTCTCCATGCGCGTCTTTTCAGATTTAAAGTGTTACTAAACCCACAACAGTAAAATCAGTATGTATATGAAGGAAAGCACGATTGTTGTACTCGCTTTGGAACCTAAGGGATATATCCTTCGCATTGTGTAAAAAAGGCTGTTTAATCCTGTCTTCTCTGATCCTTCCTTTTTTTTTTTTCTTTTTTTTTTTTTATCCAAAGAAAAGTTTATTGAGTTCAGTATTAAAAAACATAACCAGGCTTCAACAATACACAGATACATTGTATATTTTGTGAATTCTCATTACAATTTGGCAGTACATCAACCTAAGTGAGGCCCATCGTTCAGACCAATAGTCTGCACAAGTGTAGTTAGCCAGCATTTAGACCCAGTAATCTCACCTGATCCACCGGGACTAGACCCGGTACATCCAGCCACAGGTCCCAGAGTTTCTCAAACTTTCGGGTACACCCTCTATGTTGATATACCATTTTCTCCATTCTGATCATGTTCCCAACTGCGGAAATCCATTTTTTTTTTAAATATACCCCTATAATACACAAGCTTAACCTCCCTGGCGGTATGATTATTTCTGATTTTAGGTGCTGAAAGCGGTACAATTATTTTGCACAGAAATTTGGCGTTTTATATTGTAGGCCTGTAATTCTTAGGAATAGTTCACTTGAATCTGTCCAAACAAGAGTCTAGTAGACATCCCGGGTATGATAAAGTTTGAAAAACGAAATAAAAAATTATAATATAATAAATAACTATAAATAATTATAACAAATAATAATATAATAATAATAAAAATTATTCAATAATGTAATCAAATCAAAAACACTGAAATTTGCTCAGTTGCAGAATTTTAGCTTTTGTTACTTTTAGTGTTTGATGACGGATCTCCTCACAAATCACTATCGCTCAATTCTGCGAGTGATTCTAATTTATTATCGCTTTTTTCTAGCTGGTCTAAAACCACTTTTGATGTAAAGAGACAGTTTTGGTTGCTATGGACAATCTCCAGTTTCCTGGCAGAAAGAACAGTTTTATATATATAAAACTGCATGCAGGACACTGGGCAGACCACTAGGGACAAAGGGGATGTGTAGTTATTTGATACAGTACTGTAATCTGTAAGATTACAGTATGCTGTATCTATACTGTGTGTTTCACTTTTGAATTTACCGCCGAACTCCGTCCCCGTGCGTCGCAACGCTCGCAGGGAACGGAGCTCGGCACTGTGAATCGAGCGAGACACAGCGGCTCGCCGATCACAGCGGGGAGACATCGCAGGAACCAGGGGACAAGGTAAGTATGCTCTTCCTGGATCCTGCGATGCAAGCCCGAGTCTGGCTCGGGGTTACCGCTTTTGGTATGAAAAATCCAACCCGAGCCAGACTCGGGAATACCGCCAGGGGGGTTAATGTATTCTAGTAAAGTTAGTCTGTAAACTAAGCTCTGTTTTGTTAGTTTATAGCAGTAGTTTGTTATTTTATAAACTTACAGCAGGCCATGGCCATCTTAAGTGTGGGCATCTAAAGCCGGACTGTATTTCTTCCTGGATCTCATCCTTGCAGATCTCGCACATGCTCAGTGCAGCACAAGCAGTGTAATAGGCTTCAGGGCAGGTTTCCATAGCAACGACAGTGTCAGAGGAAGTTGCCGCCCCTTCCCAAAAGGCATTGCAAACAGGAAATGATGTGATGGGCCACGGCCAGGGAGGGGGAAGTGAAAAATGAATACAGCAGATATACAGTAGGTGCTGAGAAAAAAAAAATTAAATATCCAATTTGTTTACAGTGCACAGTTTACTGAGGGATACTAAAGAGTTTTAAAAGTGGGTGGAACTCCACTTTAACTGTGGGAGGGTCCTCTGATATCCAGTGGAGCATTATCATCTTACGTGCCAACAATAGGGTCCTAGTAATTGCTGTTCTGACGCTCTCCTCCCATTCAAAGACTTCCAGCACATTTAATAAGCAGTGTTTTGGGTCAGTGGGCATAGAGATCTGAAATACCCTGTTTATGGTATCCACCACTCCGCTCCAATAGGAGTGAAGCTTCGGGCACCTTCACAGTAGATGGATCAGATCTCCATGGTCCCTTTTGCATCTAGTGCACATCAGGGTAGATCTAAGACCCATTTTGTGTAATCTATGTGAAGTATAGTACACCCTAAAAATAAAATACAGTTGTGTTAGCCTTTGCGATACATTAAGCGAACCCGTGGGCACCGCTTGTAAAATCTCCTCCCACTGGTCTCCATCTATCTGTCCCACATCTCTCCCCTACTTCTCCATCATTCTCAGGGGCTGTTTATTCAAGAAGCATCCAACGAGAGCAGGGCCCTCTGTCCCCTGTTATCTGCCTGGGACTGAATATTCACATAGTCTCCTGAGATTCACTGCCGTCGACTTATTCGGCATGAACCCTGCTTGATCTGGGTGTACTATAGACGTAATGACCTTATTCAGCCTAATTGCTAGAATTTTTGCCAGTAGCTTAATGTTGCTCTGTAGCAGGGAAATGGGTCTATATGATCCAGGGTCTACAGGGTCTTTCCCAGGCTTTACTATTAGAACAATATTAGCTGTGGACATAGGGGGGGTAGGGTTCTATTTTCCCTGGCTGTAGTAAACACCGCCAGAAGTTTAGGGAAAAGATCTGCAGTATATTGCTTATAGATTTCCATGGGGAGCCCATCTGACCCAGGGGCCTTACAGTTTGGGAATTCTGCCAGCACTGCTTGTAACTCCTCCACTAAGTGGAGCGTCTAGGGCCCTCCTGTGCTCATTAGTGATTTGTAGGCATGTGCAATTCGTTTCGTTCCGAATGAGTTTTTTAACGAATTTTGACATTCGTTAATTCGGGAATATCTGAATTAATGAAAACTTGTTTAACAAATTTTTTCCGAATATTCGTAAATTCGATAAAATTGGACATTCGTAAATTCGGGCATTCGTACATTCGCAATTTACGAATGTACATTCGTACATTCGTACATTAGTAAATTAGTGAATTCGTAAATTTGTAAATTAGAAAATTCGGAAATCTGAAATAATAGTTAACTAATAATAACTTAACTACTAGTAATTACTAGTAACTTTTAAATGATAGGTATTGTAATTTCCTTTAAAATTTGGCTGTTAGTGAACGTAACACATACAAATTTATCCAAAGTTATGAATGATCCGAAAAAATGGAATGGAACGTAATGAATTAATAATAATAAATAACAATAATAACAATAATAACAATGTTTTATTATTATTATTATTATTTATTATTAATTTGTTCCATTCCATTTGTTTAGATGCAGCATTCGTTTTGGATAATTCGTAACTTCGGATAAATTCGTATTTGTTACGTTCACTGACAGTCAAATTTGAAAGGAAATTACAATACCTATAATTTAATAGTTACTATTTCAGATTTCAGATTTTTGAATTTTCGGGTTTTTGGATTTTCAAACTTCGAATTTCCAAATTTCCAAATTTTCCTATTTACAAATGTACGATTGTACGATTTTACGAATGTACGAATTTACAAATGAACAAATGTGCCAAATTGTTGGCAAAAATACTTGCAACGCGGCTTCATACAGTGATGGATGATTTAGTCCATGTAGACCAGATGGGGTTTATGGCGGGTAAGGGCACCGATATTAATATCCGTCGCTTATTTTTGAATCTGTCCACATCCCATGACAACACTGGTAAGAGAGTCATAGCCTCTCTAGACGTGGAGAAGGCTTTTGACTCCATGGAGTGGGGTTATCTGTGGGAGGTACTGAGGAGGTTTGGTTTTGGTCCAAGGTTTCTCCACTGGTTGGGTCTCCTTTATCACGCTCCTAGGGCCAGAATCCGCAAAAATGGTAACCTTTCAGATTACTTTCTCCTCCAGAGGGGGACCCGACAGGGGTGCCCGTTGTCACCCAGCCTGTTTGCCTTGGCGTTGGAACCGCTGGCAGTCCTAATCAGAGATTCGGTACGAATTGCAGGTCTTCGGGTCGGCCCTCTGGAGGAGAAGATATCCTTATACGCAGACGACACTCTGCTGTACCTGCAGGATGCTGAGGAGTCGTTAAACGCTGCCTTAGCAGCCTTTGATGAATTTGGAGGTTTTTCCGGTATTCGCATCAATTGGTCCAAGTCCGCCTTGTTCCCCTTGGATGCGCAAGCCAAAACGTGTGGGGCTCACACCCCACTGCAATGGGTGGAAGAATTCACTTACCTAGGAATTAGAGTCACAAGGGATCTGGGCTCCTTTCAGCGTCTTAATCTCCAACCTATAGTACATCGCCTTCGAGACCACTGTTCCAGATGGGCTAATCTCCCGCTTAATCTTCTGGGCCGCATTAATATTTTAAAGATGATATACCTTCCCAAATTCACCTATATTCTTAGGAATTGTCCTGTTTGGATATCCCCGTCTTTCTTTAAGGGCATAGAGGGCTGCATTGGTTCTTTTCTGTGGCAGGGGGCCTCTCCCCGGTTGGCTAGACAAACCCTTCAGCTACCAGTGAGTAGTGGAGGACTCGCTTTACCCAATTTATTGGTATATTACTGGGCAGCAATGCTCGTCACGGTGAGGTGGTGGTTTCAGCAGTCTAGGGCGAATGCAGCTGTGTGTCTGGAGGCGGCCATGGTGGGTTATCTGAGGGAATTGGGGAATCTGGTTTATAGGGGTTCCTCGGCGTATCCTTCCCTTCTGTCCTCGACTGTGGCGACCCTCAAGGTGTGGGGAGCGGCTAGAAGACGTTTTGTCAAACCTAATAGGTGGTCCCCCTTCTGCCCCCTATGGGGGAATCCCTCCCTTTCTCATTTCTGTACTATTCCGGACCCACAGCTGTGGGCTCGGCATGGTATCAAACTGTTAAGAGATGTGTTTCAGGCTAGAACTCTTATCTCATTTCGCGAACTAATAGACAGATTTGGACTTCCAGCCTGGATGTTGTTTAGGTACCATCAGTTGCGTCATGCAGCCAGGGCACAGTTCCCACTCCCTCTTAGTCTTGCAGTCGATCCTATTGAAGAGGTATTGGCGCAGGAGACCCTCACTAAGACTATGTCCACAATATATTTTGTTCTCCTCCAAAGGGATTCATCAAAAATGGAGGCCCTATGGGTTAAATGGAAGACTAATTTGCCTGATCTGGACAGAGAGACCTGGGAGGAATGTTTTGAGGATAGCTCTAAATTGGTAATCTCATCTAGAGACAAGTTAATTCAAACAAAATTTTTACATAGGGTATACTACACTCCTCAGAGATTGCACAGAATATATCCGCTGCGCTCCCCAAATTGCCCGCGTTGCCAATCACCGGACAGCACCTTCTTCCACATGTTTTGGTCGTGTCCACGGTTGACAGAATACTGGGCTGAGGTGGGGGACTCTATTAATATTAGGCTCCAGCTGGATATCCCTGTGACACCGGAGCTGGCGCTGTTGGGTATTCAGGATAATGAACAGAGACCCAGATACACTAAGATATTGATTTCACTGTTGCTATTCTATGCAAAAAAACAAATTTTGCTGAAGTGGACCTCACATAGACCTCCCACGGTGAGTTAATGCAGTTTTACCGTTATATAAGCTAACCTACATGAGTAGAGGGTGTCCCCGGAAGTTTGACCGGATTTGGAAGCCATGGACGGATCCCACTTATGTTGCTGACCCTTAGCTCCAGATGTTCCTGTGGGTGATTCCAAATATGGGTGGTGCCCGGGTGGCTTGTCTCCCCTGCGCCCCCCCCTCCCCTTCCCCTCCCCCTCCCTATCCTCCTATTTTTCTACTGATAATAGACCTTAAATGTAAAGTATGTCAATCTTATTGTATAGGATATGCCGTATACCATGCTGTGAGTGTACACGATTACGTTCCTTGTATATTTATGACTACGTTTATTCAATCTCAAACTACTATGTATTGTAATTTTTTTTTCTCCCTTTTTCAAATAAAGACCAACCTTGTTGTGGACAAATGAACAAATGTAAAAATGTACGAATGTTCGAATTTACGAATGTTCGAATTTACGAATGAACAAATTTACGAATCGCGATCATAACGAATGACCCGAAAAACGAAAAAAAAATAAACTAATGAAACGAATTTTTTGGCTGTGCACATGTCTAGTGATTTGTGGGAAATTAATGCCCTGTAGGTACCTCATATGTTCCTCCACGGTATACTCTCCAGTAGGGGGATACAGTTTCTCGTAAAATCCTGCCAGTTCCTGCAAAATTAGATCAGGGGAGCTCTCTAGTTTTCCCTCCGATGTTCTGATTGCCCCTATTACCGGGGACCGCTGCTGTGAGTTGGTATCTTGGCCAAAAGGTGGCCCGTGGTTTCACCCTCCTCGAAGAATGCTGCCTTGGAAAAGAAACTTTTCTTCTCTGCCGTGGAGGACAGAAGCCGTTCATAAGCCGATTGAGCAGACCTCCATGACTCCCTAGCAGAGTCTGTGGGGTCCTGAACAAATTGAACAAAAAGTCCTGCACCAACTTTTTAAGCTCCTCCCTCTGCCCAGAAAACTGCCTCTTAGATCCTTCTATTTTTTCACTGTCCCCAATTCATCTCCTGATAAGACAGGGCCTTTGGAGTCACTCTGCACCCTTTTTTCTCTCTCCCATTGTGCCTGAGAGAGAGAGAAAACTAGAAGTATGAGGAGCGGACTCCTCCATTGCCGCTGCCAGTAGAAGGAGATACCATAGGAGAGGACAACACAGCAAGGTAAGTCCCACTGTGTTCCCGCGGAGAAGGGGGGGTTTGATGTGACACAGGCTGCATTTAATGAGACACAGGCTGCATTTAATGAGACACAGGCTGCATTTAATGAGACACAGGCTGCATTTAATTGGACACAGGCTGCATTTAATGGGACTGCATTTAATGGGACACAGGCTGCATTTGATGGGACACAGGCTGCATAACAGGCTGCATTTGATGGGACACAGGCTGCATTTTATGTGACAGAAGTTGCATTTTATGTGATGCAGGCTGCATTTTATGTGTCACAGACTGCATGTAAGGAGGAACTCCACTGGGGGCACCTGATATAAGGACGGATTCTGCTGGGGACACCTGATGGCATCTGGTAGCTGGCGACATGGCAAGTGACACGCTCCGGGCTCCCACTGATTCTGCATTATGGTGAGTTGAATGATTTCATTTTATATTACAATGTAATAATCTAAATAATGCGCTTCAATCATCCTGACACAATAACAACCATGGCGCCGGGATGATTGAAGTGTTAACACCAGGTGTTTGGAGTATCTTTATCTGCTGATTGTTAAATGTTCTGGAATACACATATTTCTATTGTTGTGTAGGATTTGGGCCTGCTGTCCCTCAATCCCTCTCTCCCTCTCCCTCCATCCCTCATTCATCTCAGACGCTAACCACACCACCTTAGAGCCACGCCCACTGTTTTGCTGAGACCACGCCCATTTTCACCAAGTGGGAGGGGTCAAAAAGGAAGGGCTGAAATATTGTATAAATGGACAACTTTGTGTAAAAGAAAATGCGTTTTAATTTTCTTTCCACATTTTCCAAAAACTTGTAGAAAAAAAACACGTCGCGTTCGTGTCACCTCCCACCGCTGTTGTGACACCAGTAGGACGGGCTGTCTGTGAGCTTCCGGCCCGTGCTCCAGACTTCTTTTCTAGGCGCTCAACATTGAACACCTTTATGTGAGTGTTTACTTTCTTTGTTTTTATAATAAAGCCATATGATTTTACACTATTGGAGCTTTTTTCTGTTTATATCATATCCACTCTGCTGAGAGTTTGACGTCCTGCAAGTGTGAACCACTCCATCATTACACCAAGGCCCCTGATGCTCCATCCCAGTGCCAATGTTCGGTCTTTCGGTGGTGGTCCGGAGTAATTAGTTCAAACAGCTCACTCTGACCCTCTGTAGTGGGGGTCACGAGTTTCTGGTAAGTGGCCAGTCTCTCTATATGTGGTGGTGGACCAAGCACTTTGTCCTTATCCAGTAGGACCTCAATTGATTTTTATTAATCACCTGGGTGACTCATCTTGTTGTCTACACATGGACTTATATATAAAACTTTTTTCCACTATTGCACATGAAGGATGCATTTTTGATGGACTATTTATTTGTTATTTATTTCTTTACATTTGTAGTTCATTATAATATACATGTTTCACACACCTAATTTGCTCACTTACAAGGAGGACTGATGGTCATTTGTATGGTCACCAGTTTCCTCCTCAGCGCGATTCCATTTTTCTAACATTTGGGGATATTTGTACTTTTCTGGCATGTTAGGGTCTCAAGAAATGAGAGGCCGTCAGTACTTCAGGTGTGATTGATTTTCAGAGATTGGCACCATAGCTTGTGGAATCTATAACTTTCACAAAGACCAAAAAATATACACTGATTTGGGTTATTTTTACCAAAGATATGTAGCAGTATAAATTTTGGGCATAATTTATGAAGAAAAATGACTAATTTGCAAAATGTTATAACAGAAATGAAGAAAAATTCATTTTTTTTAAAGAAGTTTCAGTCTTTTTTTCTTTTTATAGTGCAAAAAATAAAAAACCCAGTGGTGATTAAATACCACCAAAAGAAAGCTCTATTTGTGTGAAAAAAGGACAAACATTTCATATGGGTAATGACTGAGTAATTGTCATTCAAATGTGAGAGCACTGAAAGCTGAAAATTGGTCTGGTTAGGAAGGGGGTTTAAGTGCCCAGAGGGTAAGTGGTTAAAACATTATTCCCAATCTGCCATTTGTTTAAAAATTGATTATTTAACCATTTTGTTGCCACCAGGAAGTGTCTTATGTTGGCAGCAGTGGAGGGGTTAAGCCTCGTACACACATTTAGATTTTCGGATGACTGAATGTCCATTTTTTGTGGCATGCCGGTGTCTTGTCGAATACTGTCCCCTATCATATAGTGTCCGCCCTGTGCTGCGCAGGCACAGTACGGAGGACAAACGAGACGCTGAAAGTCCCCGAAGTTCAACAGCTGATCGTCAGCTGTACACGGCGCCTGCGCTTTTATTCTCACCCTATGTCCAGGTTCATTCCCTACTATCCAAGTGGACATAGAGTTAGAATAAATAGATGACGAGCGCAGCGAGGCCGTGCCCGAAGCGTGGCGAGTGAAGCAAGCCCGCCAGGGGCCCTCTTGCAAAGCCATCGCTAAGAAGTGCCCAAGCGCCGTGTACAGCTGATGGTCAGCTGATCAACTTCGGACACTTTCGGCATCTCCTTCTCCTCTGTACTGCGCAAGCGCTGCGCCTGCGCAGTACGGGGCGGACACTATCCGATAGGAGGACAGTTCTCGTCAGAACCGGTCTCTTGTCGAAAGTGAAGAGGTTACAATACGAAAATTTTTGGACGACAGAATACAACGTACAAGTGACGTAATGTTTTGAATAGTTTTGTATGTATTCTTTAGTTTCTGAGCATGCCTAGTCTTGCTCTTATGATTTTTTTTCATACAAAAACCGTACTAATGAAACAAAAATCAGACGTTGAGTTCACATCCGCCAAAAATTTTATAGTCTGCACATCCAGCTTTTGTCTGATGAAAAAGTGAAATCGGCTCTCGAAAGCACCATACTAACGATCCGAAAATCGGCAGACAGCTCGTCGTACAAATTTTTCCATCCAATTTTCGTATCCTGTGTATGGGCCTTTACATGTATTGCCTTTCAGATTTTGACTTTTAGACTGAAGTGATGCAGTGGCTGTACAGACCCCTGGAGGGGACCCCTCCCCAATCATGTTTCCCGGGTTCCACTATCACACCTGCGGGCACAGAACCCACATGCTGTTACCAGGTAGAGAGGAAGGAGACCAGAGACCATCCATTCACTGATCTACTCGGGAAGCGGTGAGGATTTTACCACTTCTGGTTTCAGCTGTCACTTCTCCTGGACACTGGCTGGGGAAGAAGCTAAGGGAGTGTGATCTGTGTTCTCATAGTGGATCAAATAGGCCCCCAATGGCTCATTAAAGAGAACCTGTCATAGTAAATACGCCATCACATAGGGGACCTATGCACTTATTTGATAGGATTAACATGAAATCAGAACTGCACTGATTCTGAGCACCACAAACCAAAAACATTATTCAATTCATTTTTAATATTCAAAGCAAACCCCCCCATCCATCCATCCATCCATCCATCCATGTCTCCATCACTTTGAAAAACACCCTCTAGCATTTCTGGTTGTGGCCATCTTGAGTAAGGGTAGATGATTCATGTAGCATTTACTTTCTGGAATCCATCTGCCCTTAGCTCAGGTGTTCTGTCAGATTTGTTAATGGAAGTGATGTTCTGCGACGGCCATCTTGGTACACCCCGCAATCAGCCACAGTAAGAATGCAGTCAGAAGGTGGCAGCAGACTTTTTACACCCACCCAAGTATTGCATTTTACACTTATTTTTACTAGTAAACTAAGTTTATATAGTGAAATACAGGATTTTGACATTAGTCCGACTGAATGTTAAATTTTACAAGCAGCAGTGTTCTGTCAGATTAGCAAACTTGTGAGATCAGCACTCTTTCAACATCAAAACAGTGTTACGGGTTTCAAAATCCTGCATTTCACTATAGAAGCTCTGTTTACTGGTAAAAATAAGTGTGGAATGCAAGACTCCGGTGGGTGTAAAAAGATGTCTGCTGCCGCCTTCTGACTGCAGGCTTACTGCGGGGTGTACCAAGATGGCTGTCACAGGCTGTCACTTCCATTACCAAATCTGACAGGACACCGGCATGCAGGTAGGAGGGTGTGCTTAGCTGAGAAAACCCCTCCTGAAGACTCCTGGGATGTATGACATCATCTGACTAGGCCAGAAACCAGGAAGTAAACGTGGAAATGTAAAAAACAAGCCAATATAACATATGTTTCTATCTATTTACTAATACCAGCAGCATAAGGATTAAAAGTAGGGAATACTGATTGAGAGAGTAAAGTTCCAGAGTGGAAGATAAGGCTAGCTATAACTGTTCTTAAAAATGTCCCCCCATCCCCCCTATAAAAAAAAAAGTTTGGTGTACTTACACTTTTACACATATATTGCTTGTATGTAAACTCCATGTGTGTCCAATACCAGACCGATCTTCTATAGGAAATCGGTAAGAATGTGAGCCAAGCAGTTCTATTGATGTGTCCATAGGCTGTCAGAGTAGCTTAGGCATTGCTCCCAACTGTCCCTGATTTCTAGGGATTGTCCCTGATCCAGAACAAAGTCCCTCTTTCCTCCTCATTTTGTTTTGATCTATATAGTTGTATATAAAATGCACTATTTATCATTCAAAAAGTCTTTCCCAGTGCTAAACCTTTCATCCCATTTCTAAATTGCTGCATTTGTACATTTGAAAAGCAAATATAAAGGAATAGAAGTGATAATAAAGCACTGGTGGGTTTAGCTAAACCTTTTTTTCCATATAATTCTCCTCTAAGGGGGCGTGGCAGGGGGTGTGTCTTATGCATATATCCTTTTGCCAATAGGTGTCCCTCGTTCCTATCTCAAAAAGTTGGGAGGTGTGCTTAGGGACACCCCCACATTATTACAATATACCTGACCAATCACCTGTAGGTACGCCTTCAGCTACTGTATGCAGTGCAGGCACCGGTCTGGTTGGATAGGGACTGTAGATGGTCCCCATGAGAAGTTTGAGGTGATGTAATGGAGATTGTGCAATTGCATTGTTGTTACCAGATAAATGTAATGAATTTTCCCTTCCACTGTATGTTCATCCAGCCAGGAATTTGATGGTTCCCACAGGGAAGGGGGGGCACTTATCTGATAGGTGACACCTCGGAGCTTACCAGGACTGAGAACTCTCATCCAACCACCATGTGACAGAGCGGGATGTCTGAGCCGCCCATCACCAGCATTGTCACCTTCTCACCCTCCCCAGAAATACCAGCTCTATGAAGACTGGGAACCTCCAGAGCCTGCATCTGGATCAAGGAGACAACTCTGTGCTGCTTCATCAGTTTCCTTTCCATCTCTTCTGAGAGCGCAGAGATATGTTGGTGTTACATAATAAATAGGATGGATGGTGGTTTGTACATCCTCTATTATAGTCAGGATGAAAATATAACATATATATATATAACCTATATAAAAATGTAAAAAAATGTTTCTTTAGCCCTGGACCATTTGGCTGGCCAAAGACCAGAGCACTTTTTGTGATTCGGCACTGCGTCACTTTAACTGACAATTGGCTCCCAAACAAAATTGACGTCCTTTTTTTAGAGCTTTCTTTTGGTGGTATTTGATCACCTCTGCGGTTTTTATTTTTTGCGCTATAAACAAAAAAGCGACAATTTTGAAAAAAAAAAACATTATTTTTTACTTTTTACTATAATAAATATCACCCAAAAATATACAAAAAAACATTTTTTTTTCCTCAGTGTAGGCCGATACATTTTCTTCTACATATTTTTGGTAAAAAAAATCGAAAAAAAAAATCACAATAAGCGTTTATTGATTGGTTTGCGCAAAAGTTATAGCGTCTACAAAATAGGGGATAGTTTTATGGCATTTTTATTAATAATTATTTTTTTTTACTAGTAATGGCGGCGATCAGCAATTTTTATCATTACTGCACCATTATGGCGGTCAGATTGGACACTTTTGGAGCTATTTTGGGACCATTCACATTTATACAGCGATCAGTGCGATTAAAAATGCATTGATTACTGTGTAAATGTGACTGGCAGTGAAGGAGTTAAACACTAGGGGGCGCTGCAGGGGGTTAAGTGTGTCCTAGGGAGTGATTCTAACTGGGGGGAGGGGCTGTGTGTTACATGACACTGATCACCACTCCCGATTACAGGGAGCTGTGATCAGTGACAGTGTCACTAGGCAGATGGGAAATTCTTGTTTACATCAGCATTTCCCCATTCTTCCTCTTTGTGACACGATCGCAGATATCCCCGCGGACGTCAAGTCCGCAGGACCCGCGATAACACTCATGAAGCTCGCAGCGGGCGCGCCCCCAAACCTCTTCTTGAAGGGCAACGTACAGGTACGTTAATATGCCTGTATGTACCATTCTGCCGACGTATATCGGCGTGAGCCGGTCGGCAAGCGGTTAAAGTTGAACTATAGGTAAAACTTTTTTTTTTTTCCATTTTGGATGGAGTAAGGGAGGGTTATAACCCCTGTCAGATTTTTTTTTTTTCACCACCTGTGTCCCATTGCCGAGATTTCCATTCACTTCCTGTCTCATAACCAAGGGAGCAAGTGAGAGGAAATCCCTACAAATTAAGGGAACTCCTTGGGGACCCCCCAGGTCACCAGAACTAGTGTCCCCATTGGAAGATTTCCCTTCTTACTTTTTTGGGTACAACCCAAAATTTGGGATTTTCTTTTACTTTCAATGATAATAGTAAACAGGATAAATAGAGAGGGGAGATCTCCTTAATGGCGGCACAGACAGGTTTTTATTGCTGACAGGTTTTCTAAACCCCTCCACTCTATCCAAAACCAAACAAAAAAGTTTTGCCTTTAGTAAGAGCCCTTTCACACTGGGGCGGTTTGCAGGCGCTATTGCGCTAATAATAGCGCCTGCAAACCGACCCGAAAGTGGCGCTGCTTCCATTCCAGTGTGAAAGCCCCGAGGGGTGCGCTGGCAGGATGGTAAAAAAAGTCCTGCCAGCAGCATCTTCGGAGCGGTGAAGGAGCGGAGTGTATACTGCTCCTTTACCGCTCCTGCCCATTGAAATCAATAGGACGGCGCGGCTATACTGCCGGCAAAGCGCCTCTGCAGAGGCGCTTTGCGGTGGTTTCTAACCCTTCCTCGGCCGCTAGCGGGGGGTAAAACCGCCCCGCTAGCGGCCGCATACCGACGGTAAAACGCCGCTAATAATAGACGCCGACGCCGCCCCCGCCCCAGTGTGAAAGGGCTCTTATACTTTAACGTGATTGTAAATTCTTAGAGTTTTTTTTGAAAAAGCTAACAGGTTCATACTTACCTGCTCTGTGCAGCCCCCCGCCAGTGTATATGTATATATATATATATATATATATATATATATATATATATATATATATATATATATATATATATATATATATATATATATATATATATATATATATATATATATATATATATATATATATATAGTGTATTATATACACACACTAATGTAGTCTTAAAAATACTCCCTGTCCTAGGGCGACATCGCATGTCAGTGTGGTTGTGACCTTATGACAGGAAGCAAGTTAATGGCAGGTTAATATAAGGGGGAAAGTTAGAAAAAGAAAAAAAACTAATGCAGCCATCACTTCTAAGGATTGGTAAGCTGCAATACTATTAGTTTTTGTTCTTAAATTTGGATAGACATTTAACGGTGACACATTTTTGTTTTAAAAGAACCGCACGCTTTTCAGTTCGGCATTACAGGAGTAATATGCTCTACGAAAATAACTGCAACTGAATAAACCGGTCCATAGGTGATGTCTAACCCCAAAAAAAGGTCAAAAAAAATATTTGAATACAATAGAAAAGTATTAGAACGTCTGCCATGTTTTTTATTGCCCCAAATGCGACAGCTATCCATAAAGCATATCCACACCACTAACCATAAAATGAGAAAGGTAATAAAGAAAACAAATCTTTATTATTATAAATGTATAAAAACATATGTATGATACAAAAGCATGTAAGTAAACAATAATATAAAATATAGGTTTTACATGTGTGTGTGCGCAAAATATATCTATAATATACACACAGACATTAAAGATGAACTCTCATGATCATTTATAAATCATAGGGGTCCAGTAAATGTGTCCAAATACCTTCCAATCTTTCCCAATTGCTTTTTGGAAGCTATAGCTTCTTTATTTCTTCTTTGCTCTTTCTCCATCATGATGGCGGATTTGTGGATAGAAGTGTTGGGTGGCAGAGCACGGCTTCCACCGGCCCCTCATGTATTGAACAGTCTTGTTGGGCTCCCTCTTTAGTAGGGATGGTGGTAGGGATGGAGAGATCAGGTAGACCTCTTTTGGGGACATGCCTGTCTCAGCTGCCATTCTTTTTACAGACTCTGGAGCCGACAAAAGGATACACACATCTTTGTACAGAGATACAATGTAACAATTCTAGAGATTGCTATAGGGAATTAGTAACCAATGGTTAGAACTCTTTGTGTATCCCCTCTCGTGTTCTTTAGAATTGTTACATTGTATATCTTGTTATAAAGATGTGTGTATTTCCTAGACTCCTCAGCTCCATCTAGTGGCCATAATGTGGTATCTCACTACTGCCCAAACTAGAAGAATAGAAGAGAAAATAGAATTCATACAAAATGAATATACGTGCAGATTTGTTGGGCAAATGGCCATGCATGATTTCTTTTTTTAAATAGCCCCCTTAGTGTTGTCAGTCTGCAAAATAAAGATCAGTTAGTGGTATTACAGGATAGAAACATTCACAAAAAATGACTTGTTGAAGGTTCACCTTTTAAAAAAATCACTCTGCAGTCTAGAGTCCCCGGTAGGTTACAAACCAGTTCAGCATCTTAAATCCATAGCCTTGTCTGCTTGCTGACTGTATAAAAGATATACAGTGACCCTGCTATGCCAGATCATGTACATCATCTGACACTTTTGGGTAGGGGGCGCGCTTGCTTCCACTTCTATTACAGACAGCGAAAGCTTATTGGTGGCTGCAGGGCACTCACTTCCTGCTGGCACCCACTGATTGTTAGACAGAGTGAGAACTGCGATCTGCCTATGTAAACAAGGTAGATGGCGGTTCTGACAGGGGGGAAGGGATGGAGTTTGTGTCAGCGCAAGGAAGGGACAAAGATCCATGTCTTCCCCTAGTAAAAGCACCTCACACAGTTTAGTAAAACACTGGCTAGGCACACAGTTAACCCTTTAATTAGATGTTAACCGCTTCCCAGCCAGTGTCATTAGTACAGTGACAGTGCATATTTTTAGCACTAATCACTGTATTAGTGTCACTGGTTCCCAAAAATTGTCAAAAGTGTTGGTGCCAGAATGTCCGCCCTAATATCGCAGTCCCGCTATAAGTTGCTGATCACCGCCATTACTAGTAAAAAATAAATTAAAATATCCCATAGTTTTCAGACGCTATATCTTTTGCACAAACCAATCAATATACGCTTAGGCTTAATGTACACAGGACGTTTTTACAACCTCTCCTGATCGATTTAACTTGACAGATGGTAACCCACGTTTAAAACGTTCGTTTTGCCACGTTTGCGTTCAGAAGTGTTTGAAAAAATAATTTTTTTTTTTAATCAAAATAGCCAGAAATGATAAATGCCTGTAAACGAAACACGGCTAAACGTGAGTTACCACGTTTAGCATCTGAAAACGCCAGAAACTTTGGCGTCTGAACTCATTTTTTTTGCCTTCAAAGAAAAGCCTATAAAACGCAACTGCCTAAAAGACGCCATTAAACGAACCTGTGTACATGTACACATAAGATAACATTGGATGAGTTCAGGGGCAGCTGAGAAAAGTGTCCAACTACCTCTGAACGTCCGTTTACCAGCAGCCGTGTACATGAGGCCTTATTGGAATTTTTTTTTTTTTAAAGTATGTAGCAGAATACATATTGGCCTAAATTTATGAAGAATTTTTTATTTTTTTTATTGGATGTGTTTTTTTTTAGCAGAAAGTAAAAAAAAAAAGTTTTTTTTCTCAATAAAATACCACCAAAAAAGCTCTATTTGTGGAGAACTTAGCCTTTTGGAAAGCTGTATACAGTGGGGGGGGGGTGATGATTTGGGGTTACAGACACCAAGGCTGTCCATTACCTCTGCAGTCTGTTACTCTGTCTGGGTAGCCATGTTGGTACGGGATGTGGCCGGCTAACTCACCACTTTCTCCAGAAATCGATCATCTCTGATGCCGCCCCTCATATGACAAACCCCCCGGCATCTCCCATACAAATTGGAGGTTCTGGCAGAGGATAGGATTAGCTATTAACCACTTCAGCCCCAGAAGAATTTAACCCCTTCCTGACCAGGCCATTTTTTTGCGATACGGCACTGCGTCGCTTTAATTGACAATTGCGCAGTCATGCGACGTTGTACCCAAACAAAATTTACGTCCGTTTTTCCCCACAAATAGAGCTTTTTGGTGGCATTTGATCACCTTTGCGGTTTTTATTTTATGCGCTATAAATAAAAAGAAGAGCGACAATGTTGAAAGAAACACAATGGGGGTTATTTACCAAAGGCAAATCTACTTTACACTACAAGTGCACTTCCAAGTGCACTCCTTGTAGATCAGAGGGAAAGATCTTAAATGAGGGGAAGCTCTGCTGATTTTATCATCCAGTCATATACAAGCCAAAATGCTGTTTTTTTTTCTTCCTTGCATGTCCCCCTCAGATCTACAGTGACTGCACTTCCAAGTGCATAATAAATATCCCAATTAAAAAAAAAAAAAAAAAAGATTTTTTCCTTGGTTTAGGCCGATATGTATTCTTCTACATATTTTTGGTAAAAAGAAAACAAAACAAAAAACGCAATAAGCGTATATTGATTAGTTTGTGCAAAAATTATAGCGTCTACAAAATAGGGGATAGATTTATTGCATTTTTATTTATTTATTTTACTAGTAATGGTGGCGATCTGTGATTTTTAGCGGTACTGCGATATTGCATCGGACACTTCTGACACATTTTTGGGACCAGTGACACTTATACAGCAACCAGTACTATAAAAATGCACTACCGTATGTATGATTACATAAAATGATTACTGTATAAATATCACTCGTAGGGAAGGGGTTAACACTAGGGGGCGATCAAGGGGTTAACTGTGTTTCCTAGGTGTGTTCTAACTGTGGGGGGATGTGACTGCCTATAGGAGGAGAGAAATTGGTGTTCATACCTAGTATGAACACACAATCTCTCTCCTCTCCCCTGATAGAACTGGGATTTGTGTGTTCACACACACAGATCCTGGTTCTCACTCTGTCACGAGTGATAGCGGGTGCCCGGCGGGCATCGTGCCCGCCGGGCACTTGCATCGGCTCCGGGGACACGCTGTGCGCCTCCTACAGCATCTTAAAGAGCCAAAGTACAGCTATGACGGCTCGCCCAGGGGAGCCAACCTGCCGCAGCATAACTGCGGTGGCGAGTCGGGATCCGGTTAAATAGGCTCCCTATTCACATCTGCTTCATTCACCATCTTATACAAACAAAACAATAAAACCTCAGGGGTGTGTCTAACGTCTTCAGGGGTGTGTCCAACATCTATCATTTACAGATACAAAATTTATTATATGGGGGGACTCATTACATGTCTGTCTGTACACCGTGTTGGGCTTTCTGTTCAGAAAGGGCCACAATGCCTGTATACTTTCTATAAGAGGGTCAGCATAACAGCCAGACGACTAGTATTTTCAGAAGCTATTCAACAACAGTAGGCCTTATTTTTGTAAGTAAATGGTTTGTAAAATGCAATTCCATTTTTTTTCTTCAACAAGACACTTTAATTCCTCACAATAAACTATAATCAATAGAGTGATTATAAATAATTAAAAAAAATTAAACATGTCATGTAATGGTTTTGCACAGAGCAGCCCCGATTCTCCTCTTCTCGTGTCCCCCGCCAGCGCTCCTGGCTCCTCCCCCTCACTGAGCATCCCCATAGGAAGCGGCTTGGTGTGGGGGCACTCATGCGTGCTCACTCCCAAGTTGGCTGTGTGTGTCCATTGACACAAAAAGCGCAGATTGGCCCCTCCCCCAGCTCATTCCTCACTATCTGTGATTGACAGCAGCAGGAGCTAATGGCTCCCACTGCTGACTCTGTCCAATGGGGAGAGCGAGCCAGGGAAGCTACTGCTCTTGTGCACATCGCTGGATCAAGACTGGGCTCAGGTACCTATAGGGGGAGCTACGTGCAGAGGGTTTTTAACCTTAAAGTAAAGTTCCACTCAAAATTGGAACTTCCGCTTGTTAGTCTCCTCCCCCCTCTGGTGCAACATTTGGCATCTTTAGGGGGAGGGAGGGGGAACAGGGACCTGTTTTTGGCCGCTCCCCTTCCCAACTTCCAGGAGATGAGGGCTGCTGTGCCGTCTCCCGGAAGTTCGTTCCCCTCCTCCTTCCTCTGTTGCCAGATCAATTAGAAAGCACAGCGCACTTCACGAATACGCAGTAGGCTTCACTGCCTGCTTCCCTTACCGGCAAAGGCAGCTGCACCCAACAGCTAATCCGAAGATTGGCTGCGGTGCGACATTGTGGGCTCCCTGGACAGGCAAGTGTCCTTATATGAAAAGTCAGCAGCTGCAGTATTTGCAGCTGCTGACTTTAAGAGCCGGTTCACACAGGGGCGACTTGTCAGGCGACCTAGCCGCCTGACAAGTCGCCTTCCGTTCTGTACAATGGAACCGTTCTAATTGGAGCGACGCAAGTCGCTCCGACTTAGAAAAAGGTTCCTGTACTACTTTGGGGGCGACTTAGGGCGACTTGCATAGACTTCTATACAGAAGTCGTTTTGCAAGTCGCTGTGGATGTCGTGTGCAGGTTGCCTTGGTGAGGCGACCTGCAAGTCGTGCCGCCCCTAGTGTGAACCGACCCTTAAGATTGCATTAAGGTAAAAAAAAAACCTTGTATCTTTTGGAACTACTTTAAGGCTTAAAGGGGTTGTAAAGGTTCGTGTTTTTTTACCTTAATACATCCTATGCATTAAGGTGAAAAAACACTTGACAGCGACCGGCCCCCCAGTTTCCCCATTTTACTTACGTGAGCCCTGGAACTTGACCCGGTGGGGAGCGCTGTCTCTCTGCCCGGGGTTCTTGGCTCTTGATTGGATAGATTTGATAGCAGCGCAGCCATTGGCTCCTGCTGCTGTCAATCAAATCCAATGATGCGGGGGCGGGGCCGAGTCATACATTCAGCAGCTATGGATGCCGAATGCTGGACTCGGGAGCGCACCTGCAAGGTAACCCCCTCAGGAGAGCGCTTCTCCTAGGGGGTTATCTGATGTGGAGAGGAGCCGCGAGAGACGCCGAGGGACCCCAGAAGACGAGGTTCAGGACCACTCTGTGCAAAATGAGCTGCACAGTGGAGGTAAGTATGATATGGTTGTTATTTAAAAAAAAAAAATCTTATCCTTACAATCACTTTAACTCTAGGCAAATAAAAATCACCCTTCCAGTGGAGCCACCCCCAAACTATAAGGGTTAAATACTTATATTTTTTGACTTGAGTACCTAAAAAAAAATACTTACCTGATCCCCCCCTCCAGGCATTTGGTGCTCTCCTCTTCTTTCCGATGCTCCAAGTAGTGGTCGGGCCCTTGGCGCCTCACTTACAATGCAGTGTTATTGGTCCCACATTTTACCTGATGTCACTACTGGCTGGAGCATCAAACAGAAGAGGTCTTGGGGGGCTAATCTCATAGAAGGAGGAGCCTGAGGGTATAAGGTAAGTAACAGTGCTTTATACGAGTACCCTAGGCCAAAAATGAGCATCTAACCCTTGCAGTACTTGGGGTGGTGCTCTTAAAGCAAAACTTCATCCTCCAGGGAATGTTGCCTCCCATCCACCCTCCTCTCCTCTGCTGCAAATGTTGGGCATTTTTTTTGTCCTTTATTGCTAATGAAAAAAAAAGCCCTGGCCCGTGCCCCCTGTGCATGTCATTTGTCTACGCCAGTGGTCTCCAATCTGCGGCCCGGGGGCCAGATGTGGCCCTTTGCTTGCTTTTATCCAGACCTTGGGGCACTATTTCATCCACTGATACCAACAATGGGGCATAATTCCCCCCACTGACACCAATAAAGGGGGCACATTTCCTCCCAATGACAGCAATGATGGCAAAGATTGGGCAAAATTCCTCCCACTAACACCAACAATGGGGTAAAATTTCTCCCAATAACACCAACAATGGTGCCCAATGACATCAATGACGGGGCACAATTCCTCTCACCGACACCAACGATGGTGCGCAGTGACATCAAAGATGGAGCACAATTCAAACCACTTACACCAATAATGAGGCACAATTTCTCAAATTGAAACAAATAATGGGGCATTATTTTTTCCCACTGATGTCAGGACCATTTCTACTTACACTGGACACAGTCCAGCCCTCCTAAAATCTAAAGCACAGTAAACTGGCCCTTTGTTTTGAAAGTTTGGAGACCCCTAGTCTAGGCAAATGATGTGCACTTTGCCCACATCGCCTCCTGGGATATGTATCTCGTATCCCAGGAGGCATAGTCCTACATTGGGAAAGGAGGAGGGGGCAGGGCCAGGCGGCACGCCATTGCTGAAGCTCTCAGCTTAACTCGGAAAAGTTGGCACCTTACCGATGACATCACAGAAGAAGATGGCGGTGCGGGACCAAAGGGGGTGCAGAGAAGAAAAGGATCTCAGCAGAACAATGCTGGATCCGTTGGGCGGGTGAGTACCTTAACCCCTTTCGACCGCTGCATGACGATATACAATCGGCAGAATGGCACGGGTGGGCAAAAGGGCATACAGGTATGTCCCCTTTAAGATACGGCATTGTGGGCGCACACGACTGCCGCGTGCTCCGTGACCACGATCGTATCACGGAGCAGAAGAACGGGGAGACTGCCTAGTGACACGACACGGAGCTACTGTTCCCTGTCATCGGGGCAGTGATTGCTGTCATGTAAGTAGTATCCCATCCCCCCACAGTTAGAATCACTCCCTAGGACACACTTAACCCCTTGATCGCCCCCTAGTGGTTAACCCCTTCCCTGCCAGTGTCATTTACACAGTAATCAGTGCATTTTTATAGCACTGATCACTGTATAAATGTGTCCGCCATAATGTCACAGTCCCAATTAAAAAAAAAAAAAAAAAAGGAAAAGAAAATCGCAGATTACTGCCATTACTAATAAAAAGAAATGCCATATAACTATCCCCTATTTTGTAGGCGCTATAACTTTTGCGCAAACCAATCAATATATGCTTATTGCAATTTCTTTACCAAAAATATGTAGAAGAATACATATCTACCTAAACTAAGAAAAAAAATGTTTTTTTTATATATTTTTGGGGGATATTTATTACAGCAAAAAGTAAAAAAAAATGCGTTTTTTTTTCAAAATTGACGCTCTTTTGTTTATAGCGCAAAAAAATTTTAAAAAACGCAGAGGTGATCAAATACCACCAAAAGAAAGCTCTATTTGTGGGGGAAAAAAGGAAAGTCAATTTTGTTTGGGTGCAACATCACACGACTGCACAATTGTCAGTTAAAGCGACACAGTGCCGAATCGCAAAAAGTGCTCTGGTCCGGAAGGGGGTAAAATCTTCCAGGGCTGAAGTGGTTAAGCACTCCTTACCCCCTTCTATGCCACATTTGGCATGTCATTTTTTTGGGTTGGGGAGCAAGTACCTAGTTTTGACAGGTACCTCCCCCCCTCCTCCCGAATCGCAAAAAGTGCTTTGGTCAGGAAGGGGTTGAATCCTTCCGGGGCTGACGTGGTTAAATATGCAGGACCTGCAACCAGGTAAGCTTTAAAGTGTAGATTTTTTATTTCTCTGGAGTTCAGCTTTATGGCTATTTTTTTTAGACTTTTCTGCAGATTTGCTCTTCTCTCTATTATGAAGAAATTGCTGTTTTGTATTTTCTCAAAGAAATTTCAGAAAGGGAGAGAGAACCTTCATTATATCATCCTGAGCGATCTCTGGTGTTCTAATGAGAAAAGCTGCAGCATCTGCAGAAGAGGATGAGCCTTGGAGGAGATCACACAAATTCCTTTTGCAGGAGATGCTGATGATTTGGGCACAGTGCGGACATTGGAAGGGATAGGGGCTCATTATCACACATTTCCTGGGAGGATGTAATATTAGCTGGAGTGGGGTCAGGCTATAAACCATTTGTAATGACTGAGTAGAACAACAGGGGGCGCCCTGAGCATGAACAACTGATGTAGAAAGGAAAGAATGAAAAGGAAGATACAATGTTGCATTTTTTTCTAGGAAAAGGACATTTTGAGACTGTGTTGCATATATTGTATATGTTGAATGACTTGGCTAAAGCTGGCTACACATTGTATAACTTTCCTTTAGGTTTACCAAAACCATATAATATGAGGTCAAACTGGAACATTTTCAAATTGTATGCAATCAGACCGGCTCTTCCACTACATGGGTGAAGGTAAATCTAAAGGAAAGTGAATAAGAAAATTGTATAATGTGTAGTCAGCTTTAGTTCTTTAGTTTTAATACAAGGTTCCAGGCACAAAGACTTTTTATTTTTAAGGACTTTTATTTATAAGGATTTTTTTCACACAGAAATTATATACATAATAGGTTTGTAAAAGTACTTTGTATAATAGAGATGTGGACATTTGGGGGAATTTAGCTTATTTGTGGATGCGCTTATTGAGGTAGAGCTGTAGTACCAAGAATGGACAGCAGAGGGAGCGCAGAGACCTTTTTTGGGCAGAGGAATTTTTCTGCTATATACAAACATTTTCCATTCTTTGCGATAGCAATGCGATCGATTTACTAAAAGAGCCGAGAACCTTCAGTCAGGCTGAATTCATTTCTTTGCTTGTTTCCTTTTCCATTGAAATGAATGGAAATGCATCAAATTACTATACTGCGCACGTTACTGAAATGCAATGAAATGCTGTAAAACCAGCCTTAGGAAGAAAAAGGCCTGAAAGGGACACTGGGGCCCACCAGAGGAAATGAGAGTTGGGGTATCCCTGTAGTGAGTGTAATAGTGTGTGTGGAAAGATGCTGGATTGGTGCTGACAGGTCTACACATTACACAATGCCTCCATAGTACATAAAAAGGACAAGGGGCACGCTTTACATCTGGAGGAAAAGAGGTTTAACCTTCACATTTGAAAAGGCTTCTTTATGGTAAGAGCTGTGATAATGTAGAATAGACTCCCTCAGGAAGTAGCTCTGGCCATCAAAGCTGATCATTTGAAAAACAAATGCACAGAATATTTCTGGATATTATTATCTACAGCAGGGATATGCAATTAGTGAACCTCCAGCTGTTGCAGAACTACAAGTCCCATGAGGCATAGCAAGACTCTGACAGCCACAAGCATGACACCCAGAGGCATGATGGGACTTGTAGTTTTGCAATAGCTGGAGGTCCATTAATTGCATATCCCTGATCTACAGTATATATATATATATAGGTAATAATACCCGGGATTGTTGATCCAGGGAGCATTTGACTGCCATGGGAGATCAGGAGGGTTTTTCCCCACTGGAGCCATTGGCAGCATTCTGTATATGGTATTCTTTCTCCTTCCTCTGAATCAACTGCAGGTGTAAGATTTTTTTTATTTCTATTGGTTAAACTAGATGGACTTTTTTGAACCAAACTAATTTAGTAACTATGCATTACATCAATGTTTCTCAACTCCAGTCCTCAAGGCACCTCGACAGGTCATGTTTTCAGGCTCTCCATTATTTTGCACAGGTGATTTGATCAGTTTCACTGCCTTAGTAATCACCACAGCCGTTTCATCTGAGGGAAATCCTGAAAACATGACCTGTTGGGGCGCCTTGAGGACTGGAGTTGAGAAACACTGCATTACATAGTTAGTCAGGTTGAAAAAAAAAACAAAAGACACAAGTCCATCTAGTTCAACCAAAAATATAAAAATACAATCCCATATACAAAATCCTTCACTCACAGTTGATCCAGAGGAAGGCGGAAATCCCCAGAAAAGTCTGTTACAATTTGCTACAGCAGGGGAAAAATTCCTTCCTGATCCCCCAAGAGGCAATCGGATTTTCCCTGGATTAACTTTACCTATAAATATCAGTACCCAGTTATATTATGTACATTTAGGAAAGAATCCAGACCTTTCTTAAAGCAATCTACTGAGCTGGCCAGAACCACCTCTGGAGGGAGTCTATTCCACATTTTCACAGCTCTTACTGTGAAGAAACCTTTCTGTATTTGGAGATGAAATCTTTTTTCCTCTAGACCAGGAATATGCAATTAGCGGACCTCCAGCTGTTGCAGAACTACAATTCCCATGAGGCATAGCAAGACTCTGACAGTCACAAGCATGACACCCAGAGACAGAGGCATGATGGGATTTGTAGTTTTGCAACAGCTGGAGGTCCGCTAATTGCATATCCCTGCTCTAGACGTAAAGAGTACCCCTTGTCCTCTGTGATGACCTTAAAGTAAAAACTCAACACCAAGTTTACCATATGGACCCCTTATGTATTTGTATATGGTGATAATATCCCCCCTTCATCTCTTCTCAAGAGGGAAAAAATTCAGTTCCTCTAATCTTTCCTCATAGCTGAGCTCCTCCATGCCTCTTATCAGTTTGGTTGCCCTTCTCTGCACTTTCTCCACTTCCCCGATATCCTTTTTGAGAACTGGAGCCCAAAACTGAACTGCATATTCCAGATGAGGTCTTACTAATGATTTGTACAGGGGGGCAAAATGATATCTCTCTCTCTCTGGAGTCCATACCTCTTATACAAGAAAGGACTTTGCTCGCTTTGGAGACCACAGCTTGGCATTGCATGTTATTATTGAGCTTATGATCTACCAAAACCCCCGATCCTTCTCCACTATGGTATTAACAATGTAAGATATCAACAGTGCATTATATCAGAGTACTATAGCATGTTATATACACACTTGGGAATAGGGATGAGCCGAACACCCCCGGTTCGGTTCGCACCAGAACCTGCGAACGGGCCGAAAATTTGCACGAATGTTAGAACCCCATTGACGTCTATGGTACTCGAATGTTCAAAATCAAAAGTGCTAATTTTAAAGGCTAATTTGCATGGTATTGTCCTAAAAAGGGTTTGGGGACCCGGGTCCTGCCCCAGGGGACATGTATCAATGCAAAAAAATCCCTGCACAAAATGACATTTTTAAAGGAAAAAAAGTCATTTAAAACTGCTTGCGGCTTTAATGTAATGTCGGGTCCTGGCAATATGAATGAAAATCAGTGAGACAAACGGCATGGGTACCCCCCAGTCCATTACCAGGCCCTTTGGGTCTTGTATGGATATTAAGGGGAACCCCGTACCCAAATTAAAATAAGGAAAGGCGTGGGGCCACTAGGCCCTATATACTCTGAACAGCAGTATACAGGCGGTGCAAACAAGACAGGGACTGTAGGTTTGTTGTTAAGTGGAATCTGTTTGTAATTTTGAACTGGTACATTTTTAACGTGTTTAGCTCCAGCAAAAAATCTATTTTAAGCTTTTTGGAAAACATAGGGAAGGGTTATCACCCCTGTGACATTTGTTTTGCTGTCTGTGCTCCTCTTCGGAAGATTTCACCTCACTTTTTGTCCCAATGACAAATGTTTTTTGAAAGTTTGGGGTTTTTAGTGAAACAAGGATTGGTGATAAAGCATCAGTGGAAAGGAGAAACGTTTTTCCCATATTAACTCTTATGCCCCGTACACACGGTCGGATTTTCCGATGGAAAATGTCCGATCGGAGCGTGTTGTCAGAAATTCCGACCGTGTGTGGGCTCCATCGGACATTTTCCATCGGATTTTTCGACACACAAAGTTGGAGAGCAGGAGATAAAATTTTCCGACAACAAAATCCGTTGTCGGAAATTCCGTTCGTGTGTACACAAATCCGACGGACAAAGTGCCACGCATGCTCAGAATAAATAAAGAGATGAAAGCTATTGGCCACTGCCCCATTTATAGTCCCGACGTACGTGTTTTACGTCACCGCGTTTAGAACGATCGGATTTTCCGACAACTTTGTGCGACCGTGTGTAGACAAAACAAGTTTGAGCCAACATCCGTCGGAAAAAATCCTAGGATTTTGCTGTCGGAATGTCCGAACAAAGTCCGACCGTGTGTACGCCCTATTACAGGAGAGAATTTCCCTTCCTAGGGGTAGATTTCATCTCACTTCCTGGTGTCTCCTTCCGTTTGCAAGTAGGAGTCGTTTGTAAGTTGGATGTTTGAAAGTAGGGGCCTGCCCTATATACTCAGCAGAGATTTGGGCCTTAGGTGTTGGTGTTGCCACAATACTGTAAGCCCTCACAGGGCCCTGCTGTGAAATATTAGATCAAGAATTGTAATTACATGCCCCTGTTGAACAGGGCCAGAAAAATTGGGCCTTAGGCACTGGTGCTGGTGCCACAACACTGCAACCCCTCAAAGATACTCTAGTTGGAGCGCAGGAACGAGCCCTGCTGCAAAGAATTGAATCAAAAATTTTAATTACACACTCCTGTTAAACAGGGGCTGAAAAATTGGGCCTTAGGCACTGGTGGCGGCGCCCAGAACCAAAAATGTTCTTACAAGCTATCAGCATGATCATTGAGGAGGAAGAGGATAATTACTCAGCATAACAGCATAGTCACTCAGCTTTAGCAAAGGCAGTCTTTGAAGGGATCTGACATTTCAAAAAAAATTGCTCGGTTACATCAGCACCAGGTGCTTGGTAGCTGGTGGTGATCCAAGACTGATTAATTTTTATGAAGGTCAGTCGATCGACCGAGTCGGTGGACAGACGTACCCTGTGGTCAGTTACAAAGCCTCCAGCAGCACTGAATGTGCGTTCTGAAAGAACGCTGGTGCAGGACAGGCCAGTAGCTCAATTGCATACTGTGCAAGCTCTGGCCAGTGATCCATCCTCAAGACCCAGTAACCCAGAGGATTTTCGGTGGGAAAGGTGTCCAAGTCAGATCTTGCCCCTAGGTATTCCTGCACCATGTAAAACAGACGCTGGCAATGGTTGCTGGAACCAATCATACCTTGGGGCTGCGGACTAAAAAATTGTCTGAACGCATCAGTCAGACGGCCACCTTCTCCACCGCTCCTTCTTTGACTGACCGAAGCCTCAGCAACACGTTGTCCAGGAACAGGAGTTTGTAACTTCCTAGCCTCTGGAAACGCGTTGCACAGACCTTTCTGCAAGGCCTCCCGAAGATGTTTCATCCCCTGCTCCCTCTGCAATGGCAAGATAAGGTCCGCAACCTTACCCTTGTAACGTGGATCAAGGAGGGTTGGCAGCCAGTATTGATCCCTCTCCTTGATACCACGAATACGAGGATCCTTCCGCAGGCTTTGCAAAATCAGGGAGACCATGCAAGGTAGGTTTGCTGAGGCATTCGGTCTGGAGTCCTCTGGGTCACTAAGGATGACATGATCCGCAGCCACCTCCTCCCAGCCACGCACCACATGTCATCTTTTGGCCTGCATACTTGCGTAGCCCCTTGAACTCCTATGGAGCACCGCTGGTTCTGAGGACAAAGCACAGGAAGAGGCCATGGAGGAAGAAGAAGAGGAGGGGGTAGAGGAGATAGGTGTGTCAGACTCACCAGTAGTGGCATTTTGGAGGTGTGGTGGCGGAACAACCTCCAACACTACTGCACCTTGTCCTGCATCCTTCCCAGCTGCCAGCAGAGTCACCCAATGCACCATGAAACGTAAGGAAACAATCCTGTCCATGCCCACTGGACTATGAGTCAGCGGTAATATGCACCTTACCGCTGACCGCCCTGTCCAGCAAGGCCAAGACATTGCCTTCCACATGCCGGTAGAGAGCCGGAATCGCCTTCCGTGAGAAAAAGTGGCGCTTGGGAACCTGCCACTGAGGAACCGCACATTCCACAAACTCACGGAAGGGGGCAGAGTCTACCAACTGAAAAGGCAGCAGTTGAAGTGCTAGCAATTTTGCCAAGCTAGCATTCAACCGCTGGGCATGTGGATGGCTGGGAGCGAACTTCTTTCTGCGGTGCAGCAGCTGGGGCAGGGAAATTTGCCTGGTACAATCTGATGTCGGTGTATCGATAGCAGATTGCCAGCAAGTACTTGGCTGTGACACACCTAATTCTACACCTAATTCTACACCTTCATTCCTCTCAGGTTTTAGAGAGGACTGAAAGTATAGTGGGGTTGGAGATCCCAGCTGATGAGCAGCAATGAGAGGTCCTCTTTGTTCTTTGGTGTGGGTCTTTTAGGTACCCTTGCCAACGAACTGCATGGCAGGTCAACATATGTCTCGTCAAGCATGTGGTGCCTAAGCGGGAGTTGTTTTGGCCACGCAGCAGTGCGATCTGATGCACTCATCTCAAAAAAGCCCCACACCAAAGAACTTTTAGAATAATGTGCAGAGACAGCAGCGCCCTGCACATGCGGAGCTCTGCGGTGTGATGCAGTCAGTGTACTGCCCTTAGGCTGGCCCCTGAAGGGCATCCTGCCTCGTTGGTTATGTGCCTCCTCCTTCTCCTCTCTATTAGGCACCCATGTTGAGTCAGTGACCTCATCATCCCCTCCCTCTTCATCACTGGAGCAAACCTGGCAGTATGCTGCAGCAGGGGGAACATTACTGCCAGATTGCTGTCCTTTTTGGGCACCCCCTCTGTCCGTGTTCACATTACTGCCTTCTTCTAGCTCAGTATCATCATCAGAGCCTTCAAAACACTGGGCATCATCCTGGAGCATGTACCCAACACTGTGTTCAAACAGTTCGGGGGACTCCTCAGGAGGACATGGTGGGGCTAGGGAAGGAGTCACTGATGACATTGAGCCGGGGGAAGAGGCCGCGTTGGCAGATGCTTTGCCAGACAAAGTACCCTGAGCCTGGGTGAGAGAGGATGAGGAGGATGAGGACGGTTTGGTCATCCACTCTACCAAGTCTTCCGCATGTTGCGCGTCAACATGGCCAGCTGCCGAAAAAAAGGCCAAGCGTGTCCCCTGGCCACGTGCTGATGAGGATGCACCGTGTCCATGACCAGCACTGTTGCCTCTAGACACAGAGCCTGCTTGCCCTCTTTTATTGGCTTGTGACTGTCTGCCTCTCCTTGTTGGCCTTCCAGACATACTATTGGCCTGCAGTGAGCTGCACAAAACTGGGATATAGATATATATATATATAGATATATATATAATTATACAGCAGCTAGCAGAATCAACTGCCTGCCTGTAGTATTATTAGTATGATTAGTATGATAACAGCTGCACTTGTCTTCAGGTAGCTATACTGTAGGTGCAACTGTGCAGGGTACACAGTACAGTAACTGTAAATACGTCAAGAGCCTACACAAGCACCTGAAAAAATATATATAAAAGTGTGTCTGCGCTGAAAAATCCAGAAAGTGCTCCATGCAAAAATAAATAAATCAAATAAATATATACTGAATACCAAATAATCAAGGCTAATTGATTCTTAGTGCTAAACACACATGACCCCCAAAAGTGCAATGTGCAAAAAATATGCCCAAAATCTGAGTGTCAAGATAAAAATGAAAAAATACAAAATATAAAAAATATATATATATAACCATTTATAAAAAGTCCTTATAGTCCATAAAAAATAAAGTGCTCAAAAAAGTGTGTCCATAATCAGTGAAGTCCATCCATCCTGCTCATCTCATAAGTGTATCACCATAAAGCATGCCTTAGTGCTCTCCTGTGACCCCCAAAAGCGCATGCGCTCACCTTAATGTGTGTGACACAGTAATTAAACTCTGTCAATGCACGCTTTGGAGCCACTCCTGTGCTCAATGGGATCAGCTGTGTAGATCTCCAATGTTCCTCAACAACGTCATAATAATCATATGGAAAAGAAAGGAAACTCCATAGCGCAATATTGCAACATAAAAAGGATTTTTATTCAAAACAAAGCTCTCCCTTAATAGGGGTACTCACATGCTGCAGGTGCGTAAGTGCACCATCCTGTACAGGTATAACAAGCCGATCGTTGGTGTGTGGTGTGCGGTGCGGTGTATGCATCCAAAACCTCTCTCTCTCTGCTGACAGCTCCGTCCTGGCCCCTCCCCTACGCGTGTTCGGCACAGGGATCACGTGCCTTCATCAGGGGGATTTGATTGGACGGACGCTCTATGCTCAATTTATAATACCGGCGGCCATTTTCCCTTAGACCGCAGACACCTCTAGTAAACGGCTACAGCCACATATAAGATCGCAATCTAAATGTTAATCAATCTTCAAGGATCAAAGACACACAACCAAACAGCCAGATGCTTCATGTGTCTACAACCATAGACCGGGCAAATAGAATCTATATAATATAATACGTTGTAATCATATCCCAGAACGAAGCTGCCTTTAATAGAGAACACCGCAACGCACCTCATACACCAAACAGCAACAATGACAATAATAAAATAATAATAAAAACATGACAGCTAGATATACTAATATCACTTATAGTAAATCCTTCTTAAAGATCTAAAAATCTACATAAAACCCATTTAATAGTCGATGTGTATGCAAATACCAATCTGCAAAAAATTATTTAATATGTAATAAAAAAAAAAAAATTTATTATGAAAGATAAAATTAAAAAAAATTAAAAAAATATATTAAGAAGTGTAAAATTTTACATATATGAATAAAATATTATACCACCAAAATTACTGTGGGGAAGTGACAACAGCAAAATTAGTAAGCAAATTAAAATTATGTACCAATAATAAGACAAAGCCTAGAGGACTGCAATAGGGAAAGACCATAAGAAGATGCCAAAGGGCATGCAAAATAACACTGGGGCCCCCTATATGATGTATAACCCCCTTATAGTTAGAGAATACTAAACTAAATGCGTAACCGAATAAAAATGGAGAGATGAAGGCAAAACGCTTAATAAGAACTCTCTGGTGAATAAGAGCCATTAATAATTACTAAGGAAGCATCTTAAATCGAAATCTCTGTTCAGGCCACCAGGCACCAAAGAGCCAAGTTGGTGTATCCACCAGGATTCCCGTTTGCTAATTTCTCTAACGAAATTAGAGCCCCTCCAGTGACGTTTAGGTGCTTCAATTCCCCAGAATCTCAAACCAGCTGTACTTTGGTTATGCATTTTCTTAAAATGCACATATAGATTATGTTTATCTGAACCTTTACGAATGTTTCTCACATGCTCCTCTATACGGACCTTTAGGGCCCTGGTAGTGCGCTCTACATAAATCAAATTACATGGGCATTTTAACGCATAAACAACTCCAATCGTATCACAGGATATAAAATCCCTAATAGTGTAAGATAGGTTATTTATTGGATTCGTAAAATCCTTAACCCTTTTAATATTGTCCGGAACCCTAATACAGCTGTAGCATCTGCCGCAGCCATAGAAACCTTTGAGCTCCCAAAACATTTTTGGTTTTGGGGGAGGCGGTTCCACTACGTTGTGAACTAGCTTATCACGTAAATTAGGCGCTCTTTTAAAAACAATTTTGGGTTTTTCTGGAAGTGCGTCTCTCAAATGAATATCCTGCTTGAGTACATTCCAATATTTACATATAATCCTTCTTACTTCATTACTCTGTACAGAATAATCCAGAACGACACTGATGCCTTCATTGCCATCATTACCCGTAGTCCTGATCTTATCTCTTAGCAGGTCATCCCTGTTCATGCATCCAACCTCAGCCTTTTCTCTCTCCAGAAATTCTTTTTGATACCCCTTATCCAAAAACATATTGCTTAACCTATCAGATTGTAAGTCATAGTCCTCAGCCCTCGTACAGTTTCTCCGCATCCTTGTAAATTGTCCTCTAGGGATGTTGCTTAGCCAAGGTCTAAAATGACAACTAGTGGTCGGAATATAAGAATTACGGTCTGTGGTTTTAAAAAAGGATTTGGTAATGATGCCCTCATTGGTATTAAAAATCTCCAGATCTAGAAAATGTATACATTCTCTACTGACATTCCAAGTAAGAGAGATATTGCGATCATTTACATTCATGGAATCTAAAAGTTCCATCAATGTTTCCATATTGCCTTTCCAGATGACCAAAAGGTCATCAATAAACCTCCTGTACAATAAAATACCACCGCAATCATTACTCAAAATCCCCTCCTCTTCCCATTTGGCCATGTAAAGGTTTGCCACGCTCGGGGCGAATTTCGCGCCCATAGCGACACCTTTACTCTGCAAGTAAATCTTATTACCGTACCAGAAGAAGTTGTGCCTCAAACAAAAATCTAGACATTTCAAAATGAAAATAATAAAACCCTCTTCCACTGTGTCTTCCCTCTTCAGGGCCCATTCTACTGCATTCAAGGCACCCTCATGGTCGATATTGGTGTACAATGAGGCTACGTCTCCTGTCGCCATAATCATATCCTCATGTGTCGTACACTCATCCAGAAGTTGCAAGGTGTGCTTGGTGTCCTTAAGATAGGCCATAGTCTTCTTCACTAGGGGCTGCAGATGGACGTCTATATACTCTCCCAATCTAGATGTCAAAGATTCAATACCGCTCACTATCGGTCTACCCGGAGGGTTAGTACTATCCTTATGGATTTTGGGTAAGTAGTATATCACAGGCATCCTGCTAACCATGGGGACTAAATATTTTGCTTCCTGTTTATTCAAAAAACCATTATCAGTTCCATATTTAACAATGCGTTCCAATGCGTTCTTAAAGGGTTTGGAGGGATTGCTTTCAAGTAACTGATATGTATCCGTGTCGCTCAATATTCTCTCCATTTCATCCTTATACTGCTGTAATGAAAGTATAACAACCCCCCCCTTTGTCCGCTGGTCTAACCACTATGTCCATTCTTTTTTCCAATAAATCAATTCCCCTCTTGAGGTCCTTGTGTTCGTGCACCTTCTTAATTGGTAGTTGCTCCAATTCTGTAGTGACCAACTTTTTGAATAGATCTACATACTTGTTGGATATATAGGGGTTGAATACGGAATTGTTCCTTAAGCTGGTGAACCTGTTATTAGTAATAGTCCTTTCTACAGGATTAAGGGCATAGTATTTCTTAATATTAAGTTTTCTGATAAATTTCTGTACCCCAACATATGTTTCAAATTTATTGAGTCCTTTTTTTGGGGCATATTTGATGCCCTTATCTAACACCAACAATTCTTCCCTCGAAAGTGTAACTCCGCTCAAATTGTAGATACCTTCCCCTAATTTTCCCGCCTTCTTTTTCTGCTGTACTCTTCGTCCAGCTCTCCCTCCTCTCTTCCTGGGTTTCTTATCTCTCGGGTGGACCCTCCCCTGGTCCCCCCTAAAAAAGACTCATCCAGAAAGTGTTCATTATCCTCCAACGGTTGAAAACTGTTATAAACAGGTACCCTGTATTGATCCTGCGGAGGTTTCTCATATCTGACTCTTTGCAGTTTAGGTGAATAGTAAATACCACCCCTTCGTGCATCTTCTCTCAGATTGGGGGGATAGCTCCTATATGGAGGTTGATAAGGTGGGGGACCCCTGTGCGATTGATGGTTCCCTCTATAGGGTGTACCTTGCTGGTAATCAAAATTCCTTTGTTGCCGGTATGGGGTACTATGTTGGTACCCATATTGCCTATGATAGCCATATGCATTGTGTTGTCCCCCTCTGTATTGAGGGGGGGGGTTAGAAGTGTAACCCCTGCCATATTTATTTCCTTCATATTGTATTCTATCTCCATTCCCTTGATAACTTGGTGCCCCATGACCCCAATTCCCCTGATTGGGTTGTGCACTATTTCTGGGGTATGGGATATTATTTCCCTCATTGCCTGGTCATCCTTGTTGATTGTAATAAGGCCTCTTAGGCGGCTGACGATAGGGTGTATGGGGTTGTACATCCTCCTGTCGATGTGGAGGATATCCCCTATTTGGTTGTTTGATATTCTGTTGTTGTAGATGTTGTTGCCCCTGTGATTGTGGTGCTCTCATATCACCATTTTGTGGCTGAGCATTAGTCACAGCATTAGATGCTAACGTTGATTGCCAACGAAAAACTTGTTTATTTTGGTAGTCCTCAAGATCTCTCAAATACTTTTTCTTTTTAACATTTTTGTTCTCAATATCTTTTTTCTGCATATTCTTATGCAGCTCCCCCATTAGTCTGGTATGTTCAGGACTATTAATGAAAGGGTTAAGCTTATCTCTGATCTCTTTGATTTGATTCTCTAAGAGCTTCAATTTACGCTGTTTTCTTTTAATGAGAAATTCCATGATTTCTCTCCCTTTCCCTGCAAAAAACGTATACCATTCCTCTATATCGTCATCTCCCAGTAAACCATCATTGATGGGAATATCCCACCGTAGCTTCCTAGGAATGCCATCCTTTAAATACTTCTCCATGGTGGACTGGTCCCACCATATATTGCTCTTTTTATCCATACAGTGTCCTAATTTCCTGAAAAGCTGTGTAATATCATTCTCATTACCACTAACAGTGGTAATTTGAGAGATCTTGAGGACTACCAAAATAAACAAGTTTTTCGTTGGCAATCAACGTTAGCATCTAATACTGTGACTAATGCTCAGCCACAAAATGGTGATATGAGAGCACCACAATCACAGGGGCAACAACATCTACAACAACAGAATATCAAACAACCAAATAGGGGATATCCTCCACATCGACAGGAGGATGTACAACCCCATACACCCTATCGTCAGCCGCCTAAGAGGCCTTATTACAATCAACAAGGACGACCAGGCAATGAGGGAAATAATATCCCATACCCCAGAAATAGTGCACAACCCAATCAGGGGAATTGGGGTCATGGGGCACCAAGTTATCAAGGGAATGGAGATAGAATACAATATGAAGGAAATCAATATGGCAGGGGTTACACTTCTAACCCCCCCTCAATACAGAGGGGGACAACACAATGCATATGGCTATCATAGGCAATATGGGTACCAACATAGTACCCCATACCGGCAACAAAGGAATTTTGATTACCAGCAAGGTACACCCTATAGAGGGAACCATCAATCGCACAGGGGTCCCCCACCTTATCAACCTCCATATAGGAGCTATCCCCCCAATCTGAGAGAAGATGCACGAAGGGGTGGTATTTATTATTCACCTAAACCGCAAAGAGTCAGATATGAGAAACCTCCGCAGGATCAATACAGGGTACCTGTTTATAACAGTTTTCAACTGTTGGAGGATAATGAACACTTTCTGGATGAGTCTTTTTTAGGGGGGACCAGGGGAGGGTCCACCCGAGAGATAAGAAACCCAGGAAGAGAGGAGGGAGAGCTGGACGAAGAGTACAGCAGAAAAAGAAGGCGGGAAAATTAGGGGAAGGTATCTACAATTTGAGCGGAGTTACACTTTCGAGGGAAGAATTGTTGGTGTTAGATAAGGGCATCAAATATGCCCCAAAAAAAGGACTCAATAAATTTGAAACATATGTTGGGGTACAGAAATTTATCAGAAAACTTAATATTAAGAAATACTATGCCCTTAATCCTGTAGAAAGGACTATTACTAATAACAGGTTCACCAGCTTAAGGAACAATTCCGTATTCAACCCCTATATATCCAACAACAAGTATGTAGATCTATTCAAAAAGTTGGTCACTACAGAATTGGAGCAACTACCAATTAAGAAGGTGCACGAACACAAGGACCTCAAGAGGGGAATTGATTTATTGGAAAAAAGAACGGACATAGTGGTTAGACCAGCGGACAAAGGGGGGGGGGTTGTTATACTTTCATTACAGCAGTATAAGGATGAAATGGAGAGAATATTGAGCGACACGGATACATATCAGTTACTTGAAAGCAATCCCTCCAAACCCTTTAAGAACGCATTGGAACGCATTGTTAAATATGGAACTGATAATGGTTTTTTGAATAAACAGGAAGCAAAATATTTAGTCCCCATGGTTAGCAGGATGCCTGTGATATACTACTTACCAAAAATCCATAAGGATAGTACTAACCCTCCGGGTAGACCGATAGTGAGCGGTATTGAATCTTTGACATCTAGATTGGGAGAGTATATAGACGTCCATCTGCAGCCCCTAGTGAAGAAGACTATGGCCTATCTTACGGACACCAAGCACACCTTGCAACTTCTGGATGAGTGTACGACACATGAGGATATGATTATGGCGACAGGAGACGTAGCCTCATTGTACACCAATATCGACCATGAGGGTGCCTTGAATGCAGTAGAATGGGCCCTGAAGAGGGAAGACACAGTGGAAGAGGGTTTTATTATTTTCATTTTGAAATGTCTAGATTTTTGTTTGAGGCACAACTTCTTCTGGTACGGTAATAAGATTTACTTGCAGAGTAAAGGTGTCGCTATGGGCGCGAAATTCGCCCCGAGCGTGGCAAACCTTTACATGGCAAAATGGGAAGAGGAGGGGATTTTGAGTAATGATTGCGGTGGTATTTTATTGTACAGGAGGTTTATTGATGACCTTTTGGTCATCTGGAAAGGCAATATGGAAACATTGATGGAACTTTTAGATTCCATGAATGTAAATGATCGCAATATCTCTCTTACTTGGAATGTCAGTAGAGAATGTATACATTTTCTAGATCTGGAGATTTTTAATACCAATGAGGGCATCATTACCAAATCCTTTTTTAAAACCACAGACCGTAATTCTTATATTCCGACCACTAGTTGTCATTTTAGACCTTGGCTAAGCAACATCCCTAGAGGACAATTTACAAGGATGCGGAGAAACTGTACGAGGGCTGAGGACTATGACTTACAATCTGATAGGTTAAGCAATATGTTTTTGGATAAGGGGTATCAAAAAGAATTTCTGGAGAGAGAAAAGGCTGAGGTTGGATGCATGAACAGGGATGACCTGCTAAGAGATAAGATCAGGACTACGGGTAATGATGGCAATGAAGGCATCAGTGTCGTTCTGGATTATTCTGTACAGAGTAATGAAGTAAGAAGGATTATATGTAAATATTGGAATGTACTCAAGCAGGATATTCATTTGAGAGACGCATTTCCAGAAAAACCCAAAATTGTTTTTAAAAGAGCGCCTAATTTACGTGATAAGCTAGTTCACAACGTAGTGGAACCGCCTCCCCAAAACCAAAAATGTTTTGGGAGCTCAAAGGTTTCTATGGCTGCGGCAGATGCTACAGCTGTATTAGGGTTCCGGACAATATTAAAAGGGTTAAGGATTTTACGAATCCAATAAATAATCTATCTTACACTATTAGGGATTTTATATCCTGTGATACGATTGGTGTTGTTTATGCGTTAAAATGCCCATGTAATTTGATTTATGTAGAGCGCACTACCAGGGCCCTAAAGGTCCGTATAGAGGAGCATGTGAGAAACATTCGTAAAGGTTCAGATAAACATAATCTATATGTGCATTTTAAGAAAATGCATAACCAAAGTACAGCTGGTTTGAGATTCTGGGGAATTGAATCACCTAAACGTCACTGGAGGGGCTCTAATTTCGTTAGAGAAATTAGCAAACGGGAATCCTGGTGGATACACCAACTTGGCTCTTTGGTGCCTGGTGGCCTGAACAGAGATTTCGATTTAAGATGCTTCCTTAGTAATTATTAATGGCTCTTATTCACCAGAGAGTTCTTATTAAGCGTTTTGCCTTCATCTCTCCATTTTTATTCGGTTACGCATTTAGTTTAGTATTCTCTAACTATAAGGGGGTTATACATCATATAGGGGGCCCCAGTGTTATTTTGCATGCCCTTTGGCATCTTCTTATGGTCTTTCCCTATTGCAGTCCTCTAGGCTTTGTCTTATTATTGGTACATAATTTTAATTTGCTTACTAATTTTGCTGTTGTCACTTCCCCACAGTAATTTTGGTGGTATAATATTTTATTCATATATGTAAAATTTTACACTTCTTAATATATTTTTTTAATTTTATCTTTCATAATAATTTTTTTTTTTTTTTTATTGCATATTAAATAATTTTTTGCAGATTGGTATTTGCATACACATCGACTATTAAATGGGTTTTATGTAGATTTTTAGATCTTTAAGAAGGATTTACTATAAGTGATATTAGTATATCTAGCTGTCATGTTTTTATTATTATTTTATTATTGTCATTGTTGCTGTTTGGTGTATGAGGTGCGTTGCGGTGTTCTCTATTAAAGGCAGCTTCGTTCTGGGATATGATTACAACGTATTATATTATATAGATTCTATTTGCCCGGTCTATGGTTGTAGACACATGAAGCATCTGGCTGTTTGGTTGTGTGTCTTTGATCCTTGAAGATTGATTAACATTTAGATTGCGATCTTATATGTGGCTGTAGCCGTTTACTAGAGGTGTCTGCGGTCTAAGGGAAAATGGCCGCCGGTATTATAAATTGAGCATAGAGCGTCCGTCCAATCAAATCCCCCTGATGAAGGCACGTGATCCCTGTGCCGAACACGCGTAGGGGAGGGGCCAGGATGGAGCTGTCAGCAGAGAGAGAGGTTTTGGATGCATACACCGCACCGCACGCCACACACCAACGATCGGCTTGTTATACCTGTACAGGATGGTGCACTTACGCACCTGCAGCATGTGAGTACCCCTATTAAGGGAGAGCTTTGTTTTGAATAAAAATCCTTTTTATGTTGCAATATTGCGCTATGGAGTTTCCTTTCTTTTCCATATGATTATTATGACGTTGTTGGGGAACATTGGAGATCTACACAGCTGATCCCATTGAGCACAGGAGTGGCTCCAAAGCGTGCATTGACAGAGTTTAATTACTGTGTCACACACATTAAGGTGAGCGCATGCGCTTTTGGGGGTCACAGGAGAGCACTAAGGCATGCTTTATGGTGATACACTTATGAGATGAGCAGGATGGATGGACTTCACTGACTATGGACACACTTTTTTGAGCACTTTATTTTTATGGACTATAAGCACTTTTTATAAATGGTTATATATATATTTTTTATATTTTGTATTTTTTCATTTTTATCTTGACACTCAGATTTTGGGCATATTTTTTGCACATTGCACTTTTGGGGGTCATGTGTGTTTAGCACTAAGAATCAATTAGCCTTGATTATTTGGTATTCAGTATATATTTATTTGATTTATTTATTTTTGCACGGAGCACTTTCTGGATTTTTCAGCGCAGACACACTTATATATATTTTTTCAACTACTGCACGACTACGAAACGTGATTAGTGTTTGCAGCTGATCTGCACTTAGGATTGGTTTTAAGGCATTAACCCTTCGGTGGCTCACAAGGCTTGTTAATATCATTTTCTACACAAGCACCTGGCTGCAGGTTGCTATACTGTAGGTGAGACTGTGCAGGGTACACAGTACAGTAGCTAGAAATACTGTAAAAACACCTGCCTGCCAGTATATTAGGAAGAGAAGAACAGGATCTAGCTAAACTGAACACAATATATATATATATATATATATATATATATATATATATATATATATATATATATATATATATATATATATATATATATATATATATATATATATATATATATATATATATATATATATATATATATACATATACACACACAAACACCTGGGATGCATATATATATATATACACTGTAACTGCAGCTAACTGACTCGACCTGCCTACTCTAACTTAATTCAAATGACACTGTCTGTCTCTCTCTACGCCGGAACACACTACACAGGGCCGCCGTGCAGGCGGTCTTATATAGTGTGGGGCGTGTACTAAACCCCCTGAGCCATAATTGGCCAAAGCCTCCTTGGCTTTGGCCAGTTATGGCTCTCTCTTCAGACGGGGCTGTGATTGGCCAAGCATGCGGGTTATAGTGCATGCTTGGCCAATCATCAGCCAGCAATGCACTGCGATGCCGCAGTGAATTATGGGCCGTGACGTGCAGCTCTAATTTGGCGCGAACGGACCATATAGTTCGTAATTCGGCGAATGACCAAACACACGATGTTCGAGTCGAACATGGGTTCGACTTGAACTCGAAGCTCATCTCTATTTGGGAATCACCTTTTCATTCTGAATCTGCAGATTGTAGTTGGGCCCTCAGCATCCCCACTTAACATGCAGGGTTATTGGTTATCCTATAATCCACCTGATGTCACCACTGACTGGAGTATCAAACAGAAGAGGTCTTGGGGGGTTCGGTCACATGGTAGAAGAAGCCTGCAGAAGCAAGGTATAAGGTAAGTGCTTTATATGGGTACCAAAGACAAATATTTGCATCTAACCCTAGCAGTGCTTGGGGCGGAGCTCTTAAAGGGTAGATTTATTAATTTCTCCGGGGTTAAACTTTAGAGATATTTCAGACTTTACTGTGACTTTCCCTGTTATTAAGAAATTGCTGTTTATATTTTCTAGAAAGGAAGAGTCAACCATCATAACAACCTGAGCAACCCATAGTGTTCTAATGAGAAAAGCTGCAACATCTGCATCCCATTAGAAGTGGATGAGTGGTAGAGAATATCACAAAAGTTCCTTCTACAGGGGATTGCAGAGATTTGGGCACACGGTGGACATTGGCAGATATAGGGGTGCAATATTACTCATTTCCTGCCCATCTTCTAAAGCTGTAATATTACCTGGAGTCAGGTTTAGTGCAAGGATTTTTGACACCCTAGGCAAAACCTCATTTTGCCGCCCCTGCCCATGTATACCCCACCTTTTTAATGAAGCACACATCAAATTCAGCCTCACCAGCGCCCACCAAATGCAGCCTCACCAGCGCCCACCAAATGCAGCTTGCTGCAGAGAGAAGAGAGTAGGAACACCAGTGGCCGGGTGCTCTAGGCTCTGACATTTGTTGCTTACAAGTTAAATAGAAAGTAAACTCCTCTGAGGTTTTTGTACCTATGGGAAAGCCTTATTATAGGCTTATCTATAGGTACTGTAAATATCTTCTAAACGTGCGCCCGTTCGTGCCGTTTCTTCAGAGCCCGTGCTGTGATCAGCGGCTCCCATGTGGGAGTGACGTCATCGTGGCTCCGGCCAATCACAACGTTTGAGCTTGCGAACCCAGAATTAACTCCAGGAAAAAAGTCAACCATGTCAGTGTACAGTGCCGCTGCAACAGCTTTAAGGCAAGCATTTCATAATGAGCTAATATGCGATGCATGCTAGCTCATTATGCATTTACCTTGCAGGGTTTTTTCCCTAGGTTTACAACCTCTTTAACCACTTAAGGACCGGAAGATTTACACCCTTCCTGACAAGGCCATTTTTTGCGATACAGCACTGCATCACTTTGACAATTGCGCGGTTGTGCAACGGTGCACCCAAACAAAATTAACGTCCTTTTTTTCCCACAAATAGAGCTTTCTTTTGGTGGTATTAGATCACCTCTGTGGTTTTTATTTTTTGTGCTATAAACCGGATCTGTCTGTTTACATTGATAAATCCCAGTTCTGCCTCATGGGTGGCTGGCGGACACGTGCATCAGCTCCCCCGTCGTGCAGCGGGCGCACGCCTGCTATAGCTGTTTAAAGGGCCGACATACAGCTAAAGCAATCTGTTGGAACGACTTGACCTGCCACAGTATAATGATGGCGGCTAGTCGGCAAGTGGTTAAAATCTGTATTTTGTGCTAGAAAATTACTAAGAACCCCCAAACCCAACCCCTGAAAAACAACCCCACACTATAATCCCCCCTCCCCTTCATGGTTTGGACCAGAGCACAAAGCAAGGTCCATAAAGACATGGATGAGCGAGTTTGGGGTAGAGGAACTTGACTGGCCTGCACAGAGTCCTGACCTCAACCCAATAGAACACCTTTGGGATAAATTAGAGCAGAGACTGCGAGCCAGGCCTTCTCATCCAACATCAGTGCCTGACCTCACAAATGCTCTTCTGGAAGAATTGTCAAATATTCCCATAGACACACTCCTAAACCTTGTGGACAGCCTTCCCAGAAGAGTTGAAGCCATTATAACTGTAAAGGGTGGGCCAACTCAATATTGAACCCTACGGACTAAGACTGGGATGTCATTAAAGCGGGATTCCGGCCAGGAAATTTTTTTTTTTTAAAAGTCAGCAGCTACAAACACTGTAGCTGCTGACTTTAAATAAGTACACTGACCTGTCCTGGGTGCCTGCGATTTTGGCCGCCCGAGGCCGACCCGTCCTTCGGGTCCCGGCACCGCCATCCTTATTAAGGGAAACAGGCAGTGGGGCCTTGCGGCTTCACTGCCAATTTCCTACTGCGCACGCACAAGCGGCACGACGCTCTGTGAATGGCCCCATGGTGTTCTGGGATAACACACAGTTCCCAGAAGACAACGGGGCTGCTTGCTGAGGAGCAGGACACGCCACGGAATAGGAAGAGGCAGATTAGGAAGACTGCCTAGCAACAAGGGTTCAGGTAAGTTTTTAAAAAAAAAATTTTTCAAATGTTTTTTTTTTATTTTTTTACGATTTTTTATGCTATTTTTTTTTCTCCTGAAGAGCCCCCCCCCTCCCCCAAGACTTCAGGGTAGGCCTGAGGACCCCCACCCCCACTCTGAGTGAAAAAAAAAACTCATATATAAAGTGTAGGGTGACACACCCAGAGAGCAAAAATAACTACATAGGCATATAGGATTTAAAAAAAACTGCCAGTCCAATTCAGTGCATTGATTAGGCCTTGGAAAAAATAACCTAATTGAAGAAAAATAAAAATACAAAAATAAAATAAAATAATTTAAAAAAAAATAAAATAAATAAATAAGTTTTGTCCTTAGATATATTTCATGTTCAGCATCTAAACTTCTGAGCTATACAGAGAGAATGGGATCCACACCGACATCTCTGATTGGCTGTATACCAGGAACACAGCGCCACCTCTGGATGTTGTCAGGAGATACAGAAACCACAAACTACAATCAAAGGAAATTGTATGCTTTCTATAGCAACATGTAAGATTGTGTGTGACCTGATCACTTCCTCCTCTAATGACATCACAACTGTCACATGTCACATTCTCTCTCCATCCCATCATACAGGGGGAGGGGCTGTGCAATAATTTCCATTACACCCTCCCCCACCCCAAAATCATACCTTCCAGCAGCATGAAAGTCATCCCAGTGTGATCCTCTCTTCTCAGCTCACTTCCAGTAACTGACTCTCTATACGCCCTACAGCTACTTACATATTCACTGACCCCGCCCATCAGGTTCACCTCCTCCCCTCCCACTTCTTTCTCTGCCATAGGGAATGCATAAAATGATCAGCTTGGAGGTTCAGAGCTACTAACAAGACTCCGCCCACTTACGCAGAGACCTCTAACATAGCCACACCCACGCCACACCCTCTGTCCAATAAGATACTAGCTCAACCTTCACCTCTAACTCGCTCCCTACCCACCCTTACTGACTGGCCTCCGCCCCCCAGAGTGACGTCACTCAGCGAAGTGATCAGTGTGGAGTCTGACAGATACTGAGCAGTCAGAGGAATCCTCCACAGACCCTGAGTATAGCCACACCCACCGCACACCGCCCATCCAATCATCTGCCGGACACTCCTCTTTATTTATTCTGCATTATGTCATAATGTTTATATCTGTGTTGTTTGGAAACATTTTACTGTCATTGTAACAGTTCAGAGTGTGGAATGTTATTGTATTTGCTTGTTAGTAATATAAGTGATCTCCAATAAAACACTCAGTGTGCTCTGTGCTGTATACTCTGTGCTCTGTACTGTGTGTTCTCCTCTATACTGTGTGCTCTGTGCTGTCGGCTGTATGCTATGTGTTGTGTGCTGTGTGCTTTGTGTTGTGTGCTCTGTACTGTATGCCCTGTACTGTGTGCTCTGTGCTTTTCGTTGTGTGCTCTGTACTGTGTGCTCTGTGTTGTGTGCTCTGTGCTCTATGCTTTGTGTTGAGTGTTGTGTGCTGTGTGCTCTGTGCTCTATGCTTTATGTTATGTACTGTGTGTTTTGTGCTGTATGCTCTGTACTGTGTGCTGTGTGCTCTGTGCTTTGTACTCTGTGCTCTATGCTTTGTGTCGTGTGCTGTTGGCTCTGTACTGTGTGTTTTGTGCTGTATGCTCTATGCTTTGTGCTCTGTACTGTGTGCTCTGTACTTTATGCTTTATGTTGTGTGCTGTGTGTTCTGTGCTTTGTGTTGTGTGCTCTATGCTTTGTGTTGTGTGCTCTGTGCTTTGTGTTTGTGTACTGTGTGCTGTATGCTTTATGTTGTGTGCTGTGTGTTCTGTGCTCTGTGTTGTGTGCTCTATGCTTTGTGTTGTGTGCTTTGTGTTGTGTGCTCTGTGTTGTGTGCTGTGTGCTTTGTGTTTGTGTACTGTGTGCTCTGTGCTTTATGTGCTCTGTGCTTTGTGTTGTGTGCTCTGTGTTGTGTGCTCTGTGCTTTATGTTCTGTGTGCTCTGTGCTTTGTGTTGTGTGCTCTATGCTTTGTGCTGTGTTCTCTGTACTCTATGCTTTGTTCTGTGTGTTGTGTGCTCTATGCTGTGTGCTTTGTACTGTATGCTTTGTGCTGTGTGCACTATGCTATGTGCTTTATGCTGTGTGCTCTGTGCTGTGTGCTCTATGCTTTGTGTTCTATGCTTTATGTTGTGTGCTCTGTGCTTTGTACTGTGTGCTCTATGCTTTGTGTTCTATGCTTTATGTTGTGTGCTCTATGCTTTGTGCTGTGTACTGTGTGCCCCCCAGAGAGACGTCACTCAGCGAAGTGATTAGTGTGGAGTCTGACAGATTCTGAGAGATTAGAGGAATCCTATACAGAGACCCTGAGTATAGCCACACCCACTGCACACCGCCCATCCAATCATCTGCCGGACACTCTTTATTTATTCTGCAGTTCCAGCTGGTGGAGGGATGTACAGTAGAATGTTACATTGTTTCTCTGTATTGTTCGGAAACATTTTTTTTACTGTCATTTGTAACAGTTCAGACTGTGGTACTCTGTACTCTTTCATTATCCCCAGAAACATTGAAAGATTTCACTTTTATTCTAAATGTTATAAAATATTTTTTCTTATTATGTCCATTTAAAGGTAACAGAAACCTCACCTTGAGTCCATTGTATATTTATAAGTGCCGCACGGCTCACTTCACATATAATTCATTCCCAGTGCTTTATATAAGACTCAAATTATACAAATATAAAAGGAATCAAACCAATAATTGGCGCTTCACCTAAAACTCACAATTTAAAAAAATGATATTTCCAACCTTAAATAAATAATTCTGTGCATATGTGAAGATGCATTACATTTTTTTGGCGTAAATATATGCAGAAAAAAATACAATAAGTGTTTAGTGCTCCACATCAAACTGAACTCTCAAGGTCTATATATGAATAAACATTCACGTCTTTCAAGTCCATAACATCCAAAAATAAAGTGTTCCCAATGAATCTCCAGTGCACCACCCAGTGTAAAAAGTGGCTTCTCGCCTCCTATAGTATGGATATAAATATATACAGGTCATACAGCGATTTGCTTATAGTATAAACTGGATGTATAGGATGGGAGCAAAAGATGATTCCATGCTGGGACATATTATAGAGAGACAGGAGGAGAAGAAGAGACACTTCCATTGTAAAATATAGAGGGACCAGACATGAGCAGCAGACTCTTCCATTGGGAAATACAGGAGGGGAGCAGATATGAGATATATCATAGAGAGACAGGAGGGGAGCAGAAGACACTTCTATGATGAGATATATTATAGAGAGACAGGAGGGGAGCAGAAGACACCACCACGGTGAGATATATTATAGAGAGACAGGAGGGGAGCAGAAGCCACTTCCATGGTGAGATATATTATAGAGAGACAGGAGGGGGGCAGAAGTCACCTCCATGGTGAAATATATTATAGAGAGACAGGAGGGGAGCAGAAGACACTTCCATGGTGAGATATATTATAGAGAGACAGGAGGGGGCAGAAGACACCTCCATGGTGAGATATATTATAGAGAGACAGGAGGGGGGGCAGAAGACACCTCCATAATTAGATATATTATAGAGAGACAGGAGGGGGGCAGAAGACACCTCCATGGTGAGATATATTATAGAGAGACAGGAGGGGGGCAGAAGACACCTCCATGGTGAGATATATTATAGAGAGAGAGGAGGGGAGCAGAAGACACTTCCATGGTGAGATATATTATAGAGAGACAGGAGGGGAGCAGAAGACACTTCCATGGTGAGATATATTATAGAGAGACAGGAGGGGGGCAGAAGACACCTCCATGGTGAGATATATTATAGAGAGACAGGAGGGGAGCAGAAGACACTTCCATGGTGAGATATATTATAGAGGGGCAGGAGGGGAGCAGAAGACACTTCCATGGTGAGATATATTATAGAGAGACTGGAGGGGAGCAGAAGACACTTCCATGGTGAGATATATTATAGAGAGACAGGAGGGGGGCAGAAGACACCTCCATGGTGAGATATATTATAGAGAGACAGGAGGGGAGAAGAAGATACCTCCATGGTGAGATATATTATAGAGAGACAGGAGAGGAGCAGAAGATACCTCCATGGTGAAATATATTATAGAGAGACTGGTGGAGCAGAAGATATTTCCATGGTGAAACATATTATAGAGAGACCGGGGAGTAGAAGATATTTCCATGGTGAGATATATTATAGAGAGACTGGAGGGGAGCAGAAGACACCTCCATAGTGAGATATATTATAGAGAGACAGGAGGGGAGCAGAAAACACCTTCATTGGTGAGATACATTATAGAGAGACTGGAGCGGGGCAGAGGACACTTCCATGGTGAGATATATTATAGAGAGTCAGGAGGGGAGCAGGAGACACCTCCATGGTGAGATATATTATAGAGAGACTGGAGAGGAGCAGAAGACACCTCCATGGTGAACTATATTGAGACTGGTGGCGCAGAAGATATTTCCATGATGAGATATATTATAGAGAGACAGGAGGGGGCAGAGGACACTTCCATGATGAGATATAGAGAGACAGGAGGGGGCAGAATACACTTCCATGGTGAGATATATTATAGAGAGACAGGAGGGGGGGCAGAAGACACCTCCATGGTGAGATATATTATAGAGAGACAGGAGGGGGCAGAATACACTTCCATGATGAGATATATTATAGAGAGACAAGAGGGGAGCAGAAGACACCTCCATGGTGAGATAAATTATAGAGAGACAGGAGGGGGGCAGAGGACACTTCCATGGTGAGATATATTATAGAGAGACAGGAGGGGAGCAAAAGACACTTCCATGGTGAGATATATTGTAGAGAGACAGGAATGGGGCAGAGGACACTTCCATGGTGAGATGTACTATAGAAATCCAGATCTCTCCTATCATGTATGCTCAGGGCTGGGACTGAAAAGAGGAAGAAATGCCAATCACAATACATGGATATCTAATAGAACTGATCACTACACCAAGTATTGCACAAATATGGAATTATCTTCTATCCTGCAAATGATATTTCTGTTCCATGCCATGGGCTATCTCAGCACATAGTATAGTACCTAGATGTCACAGTATCGGCAGCTTCAGGCATAACATTCATATGAACACGCTCCTCCCCCACTCCACCCCCATACGTCATCCTCTACTTCAAACTTCATATTACTTCTTACAATGAAACTCTCTCCATATGAGAGACAACACGACTGAGGAGCAGAGAGATCTCTACTGATGGGACAATGGAAAGGTAATGTCTGGCTGTAAATAATATTGATACTACTACTACTACACTACTACTAATTATATTGATACTACTACTACTGTTGATATTGATATTGATACTACTATTGATATTGATACTACTACTATGATTAATACTATTGCTATTGATACTACTACTTACTACTGATACTACTGATGCTACTACTACTATTGATACTACTATTGATATTGATACTATTGATTTTGATACTACTTCTATTGATACTGCTACTACTGATATTAATAACACATGAAAATAAATATGAATAATATGAAATACATGGGTTTATATAAAATCCTACTACAGATCCCAGCAATATATACATGGAGATTAGTATATATAGATGTGATCTGTATACAGAGATATAATATCTGATCCCAGTGGTGTATACATGGAGATCAGTATATAGGAATAGATGTGATCTGTATACAGAGATATAATATCTGATCCCAGTGGTGTATACATGGAGATCAGTATATAGAATAGATGTGATCTGTATACAGAGATATAATATCTGATCCCAGTGGTGTATACATGGAGATCAGTATATAGAATAGATGTGATCTGTATACAGAGATATAATGTGTGATCCCAGCGGTGTATACATGGAGATCAGTATATAGAATAGATGTGATCTGTATACAGAGATATAATATGTGATCCCAGCGGTGTATACATGGAGATCAGTATATAGGAATAGATGTGATCTGTATACAGAGATATAATGTCTGATCCCAGCGGTGTATACATGGAGATCAGTATATAGGAATAGATGTGATCTGTATACAGAGATATAATATCTGATCCCAGCGGTGTATACATGGAGATCAGTATATAGGAATAGATGTGATCTGTATACAGAGATATAATATGTGATACCAGCGGTGTATACATGGAGATCAGTATATAGGAATAGATGTGATCTGTATACAGAGATATAAGGTGAGGAGTGTAGTGTACAGGGTGCGGGGGGTGAGGGGTCAGGAGTATAGTGGTGATGAGCTCTATACCCGTAATGGTTTTGCACAGAGCAGCCCCGATCCTCTTCTTGTGGGGTCCCCCGGCGGTGCTCTGTCTGCATCTATTGACACAGAGTGGGTGGCTTGGCCCCGCCCCTGCTAACTTGTCACAGCATTTGATTGCTATCAATCTGCCCAATGAGCAGGGAGACAGCAGTGAGAGGTGCTGCTCTAATGCACATCGCTGGATCAGATTAGGGTCAGGTATGTAAAAGGGGGGGGGGGGCTGGGGGCAGCACAGAAAGTTTTTTATTACCCGAATGCCTTGAGGTAAAAAACAACCTTAAGGCTTTAGAACCACTTTAATCTTTGTCTATGTTCCAGTTTAAGCTGATACCCTGACCATTGCTCCAGGTTTCCTGCTTCCGGGTGTCTTCTTCCTCTTGTAGTCTTCTATGGAGTCACCCTTGCATGCAGGGACTAGAGTTGTCTCCCTGCTACAGCCTACACTATGTGCATCAATAGAAACACACAGCCCCATAGCCTAGAATAGCAAGACACTCCCCTCCTCCCTTCTCCCTCCCTTCTCCAAGCTGTCAGACTGACTCCAGGCTGCACTGTACCCTGTTAACCCTTTCCTGTGTATACCAGAAGTTCAGGGAAGCAGCACTGAGATAGCATGAACCAGCAGAATTGAAAAGGTATAAACCGCATATGCTGTGTTATGAATTTTAACAAATAGTTTACTTAGGAATGTTTATTTTATTGTGCTTAATGTGTTCAGCTGAAAGAATTCTAAGAGTTGAATCCTACGTCAAGTGATGTATATTTCTTTTGTTAGATCTCCTGTTACTGTATATCCTCCTGGTCTGCCCATTGCTGACATGGGGAATGGTGTACATACAGAGCGGATCAGAGATCAGTGATTGTAATATGAAGTGTCCTCGGTCTGAAGGTGTGCTGGAGCTGTACAGACGATGTGGGGGGGCAGCAGACACTTTACTGGAGTTGTACTGTGAAGATCTGAACACCAAAAACAAAGAGAAGACCAGACTTCACCTGGACACAGGGAGCGGCTGCTGGAAGCTGACCCAGACTGGGAGGAGAGACTCCTGTGTGTATATTACAGAGTATAACAGTCACTCAACAGATACACTTTCCTCTACAGAGATCCGTGTTCTGGGTAAGAGTCCATATACTGCATCACACTTCTCTCCACGGTACATTGTACAATATGGGGGAAAATAAAGAGATACACTTTTTTTATAGAGACCCGAATTGCCCGGGATAGTCCTGCATTTTGCAGGTCGGTCCCGGGCACCTTCATTCCGGGACAATACAGTGTCCCATAATGAAACTGACACAGCAGATGCACCTGTTCGCAATTCTGCATCGATTGCCGATGACATAATCTTGGCGAGCCGTGCGGCGCCCTACCTCTCCTGGAGAAACACAGCAAGAGGTGGATAAAGCCCCCCCTTCCTAATTGGGTGCTTTCACAAAGGAGGAGCCGTGGGCATTAGCCAGCCCTGTATTTTTGCCTCCAGCCCCTGATATTACCCCCAGCCCCCCCCCCCCCGGTGTTCGGCGTGTCTTACAGCTGTGGAGCCCCAAGCATCCCGACTCCCGGACAGAATACTGGATGCTGCACTGCTCAGTCCTCCTCCTCAGTGTGTTACAGACATCAGGTACATTAAGTACTAGTATTTCCCTATGGTTGAATTTATTTTGTGCATGTGCATTCCAGTGGCGGCTGGTGCTCAGTATTATACCTCTCCCCACGTGCACCACTGCCACCCGCCACTGAAACCTGCCACACTCACTTGGGCCTCTGCTGCCACATACCGCTGACACCACCCCATGGGTGACGGATGGGTAGGCGGCCTTACTCAGTCTCAGGACCCACTTCCTGATTGGCCGGGAGGAGAATCAGGAAGACAATAGCAAATATTAATTTGCTATTGTCACACAACTGGGTGGGCTTAGGGTGCAGTGCTCTGCGCCCCAAGCCCACACTTTTTTTAAGCCAATTAGAACCTCAGGCTCTAAGGCCCCTTAGGGGCCTGGCGCATGGATTAGGGGGGCCGCCACTGGTGCATTCACTGCATTGTGCATGGATTTGTACATATCAAGTAGGGGAAGCTCATTTTAGATTCGTCTTGAGGCTTCATTTTTTCCAATTTTTACTCCAGATCCCTCAGGTCATTTGTATTCCTTTTTGTAGTCTAAAGTATGGGGTTTTCTTTATGTGCAACTTTAGTGCCTTAGATATAAAGAGCATTTGTTTAATGTATGTTAGCCTAACATTGAAAGAACAATTACACTCTCTGAATCTAAGCGTCTGCCTGCAACTGCAATGATAGGATAACATACATTAAACAAATGCTTTTTCTATCTAAGGCACTAAAGTTGCCTATAAACCCAACTCTGCTCACGAGCATGGCCACCCACCGACTGCATTGTAAGCTGCTGACACTGCCCCCTTGTGATGTCACTGACCGGTGCATGCTGGAGGGTGTCCCCGAATGGAAGTTTGGAAATGTGGACACCCCTAGTATTGCTGGCAGATCACATAACTAATCATTGTGGGTACAAGAGCTAGCACTCTATTCCATGTATCTGGGCTCTGTGCTGGTGAGCTATGACTGATGGTGACCTTCTTTCTCCTGATCATTCCAGATCCGGTTCTCATCTCCAACCTCACCGGTACCAGGGGCTGGCTGGGTAAGGAGGTCGCTGTGAGGGTCCAGTTCTCTGGAGAAGAGAGCGCTGTGACCTGGGAGGTGGACGGGGAGCCTCTCCCTGAAAGATACTGGCTGATAGATGACAATAGGACGCTGATTATCCCCAGTGTGCAGAGAGACGACGCCGAGAGGAGATTCCGGGTCAGGATCACCAACCCGGTCAGTGAGGAGATCCGGGAATACCGGCTGGAGATCGGAGGTGAGAGGGGCAATTACTGGGGGAATAATCTGATCTGTATAGAAGATGATCATAGTGGGAGTGAATAGTAATGCCATTTTAACATCTCTCTCCCCTCGGATTTGACAATTCCCACCCCCAGCCATGTGATTTGAACAATTAACACCAGGCCCAGACATCATGGAACTATGGGATGGGATTTTTGAAATAGAATAGGGGTATTTCATAAACCTTCACACCTCTTATCGTGTTCTTGGACAATCAACATCTGCCTTGACACATTATATGGGGATTGGATGAAGTTAACAGGTACCCAGTGCTGTGTTTTGGCCTAGGCCGACAAGACACAAGCCTAGGATGGCACTGTGCAAAAAAGCCCTCCCTCACACGAAAAAGGCACCCGTGCACTCCTCCCGACTCCCGCACACAGGGCCATATCAGGGGAGTACAGCTGAAGAGAGCAGTGGCGTTGCGGGTGCAGAGGGGGCCAGGAAGCAGTTTTAATAGATGCCGTCAAGCCGCCCCCCTTGGTAAAGTGGTGACCAGTATCAGCCCCCCGCACTCCTGTATATATGTCAGCCCCCCCTCACTCCTGTATATATGTCAGCCCCCCACACCTGTATATATGTCAGCCCCCTCACACGTGTATATATGTCACCCCTTCACACCTGTATATATGTCACCCCCCACACCTGTATATATGTCACACCCCCACACACACACACCTGTATATATGCCAGCCCCCTCACACCTGTATATATGTCAGTCCCCCTCAGACCTGTATATATGTCAGCCCCACCTGTATATATGTCAGAACCCCCTCACATCTGTATATATGTCACCCCCACACCTGTATATATATGTTAGACCCCCAAACACCTGTATATATGTCAGCCCCCTCACACCTGTATATATTTAAGGTCCCCCCTCAGACCTGTATATATGTCAGACCCCCCCCCCACACACACACACACACACACCACTATATGTGTCAGTCCCCCCTTACACCCCTTACACCTGTATATGTCAGCCCCCACATACACAAATCTGTAAACACACAAGGCTCTGGCCCCTCCCTTGACATCACAAACAGCCCCCTCCCTTTTCTTCACAGCCCCTACTTGTAAAGGAAATCTTCCTACCTAGTCTCAGCTCATTTTTACAAAGCTGACATGTTGCTGACACAGAGGAGCACAGTACAGGCAGCTCACACGAGGGGTGCACATGCACATAGTAGCCAGAGGTGGCAGTAAAGAGCTCAATGTCTGAGCTCAATGACACAGAGCACCAGAAGCTGCAAGATCATTTATGTACTGCACAACACAATAACAAAATAAGGTCCGTTGGCATGGACCATAGGGTGAGTACATGGATTGAAAACTGGCTACAAGGGCGAGTTCAGAGGGTGGTGATAAATGGGGAGTACTCGGAATGGTCAGGGGTGGGTAGTGGGGTTTCTGTGCTGGGACCAATCCTATTTAATTTGTTCATAAACGATCTGGAGGATGGGATAAACAGTTCAATCTCTGTATTTGCAGACGATACTAAGCTAAGCAGGGCAATACCTTCTCCGCAGGATGTGGAAACCTTGCAAAAAGATCTGAACAAATTAATGGGGTGGGCGACTACATGGCAAATGAGGTTCAATGTAGAAAAATGTAAAATAATGCATTTGGGTGGCAAAAAATATGAATGCAATCTATACACTGGGGGGAGAACCTCTGGGGGAATCTAGGATGGAAAAGGACCTGGGGGTCCTAGTAGATGATAGGCTCAGCAATGGCATGCAATGCCAAGCTGCTGCTAACAAAGCAAACAGAATATTGGCATTAAAAAGGGGATCAACTCCAGAGATAAAACGATAATTCTCACGCTCTACAAGACTCTGGTCCGGCCGCACCTAGAGTATACTGTCCAGTTCTGGGCACCAGTCCTCAGGAAGGATGTACTGGAAATGGAGCGAGTACAAAGAAGGGCAACAAAGCTAATAAAGGGTCTGGAGGATCTTAGTTATGAGGAAAGGTTGCAAGCACTGAACTTATTCTCTCTGGAGAAGAGACGCTTGAGAGGGGATATGATTTCAATATACAAATACCGTACTGGTGACCCCACAATAGAAATAAAACTTTTTCGCAGAAGAGAGTTTAACAAGACTCATGGCCACTCATTAAAATTAGAAGAAAAGAGGTTTAACCTTAAACTACATAGAGGGTTCTTTACTGTAAGAGCTCAAGGATGTGGAATTCCCTTCCACAGGCGGTGGTCTCAGCAGGGGGCATTGATAGTTTCAAGAAACTATTAGATAAGCACCTGAATGACCACAACATACAGGGATATACAATGTAATACTGACACATAATCACACAGAGGTTGGACTTGATGGACTTGTGTCTTTTTTCAACCTCACCTATTATGTAACTATGTAACTATGTAATATGGCTCCCCTTCCCCCGCTCCTGCCTTCTCCTGGCCTGGGCAGGCCCCACTGGCCCCGGGGGCCCCTTACAGTTGTATTGGCTGTAACCCCCTTATGGCAGCCCTGCTACTAGCAACTTCTTACTCCATTGTACTCTATGGGGAAAACTGAACACTGGAGACTGTATGTGGGGCGGGGCTGCCATTCAAATAATCAGTGTGTGTTCAAGAGCTAGCACTCTATTTCATGTATCAGGGCTCTGTGCTGGTGAGCTATGACTGATGGTGATCTTCTTTCTCCTGATCATTCCAGATCCGGTTCTCATCTCCAACATCACCAGTAACTTCAGCTGGCTGGGTGAGGAGATGGCTGTGAGCGTCCAGTTCTCTGGAGAAGAGAGCACTGTGACCTGGGAGGTGGACGGGGAGCCTCTCCCTGAAAGATACCAGCTGATAGATGACAATAGGACGCTGATTATCCCCAGTGTGCAGAGAGACGACGCAGAGAGGAGATTCCGGGTCAGGATCACAAACCCGGTCAGTGAGGAGATCCGGGAATACCAGCTGACCAATAATACGATGTTCACCAGAATGCTGGAAACAGAAGGTATTGGTGACTATGGGGGGGTCATGTTATATTCCATGTATGGGGGTGTTATAGATTGGGGTCCTGTCTCCTCTTCTCTGGGGGGTCATAGTGGGAGTGTGACACAGAATGGTAACATTGTGTCTTGTTGTCTCTTCTCTGCTCTCCTGATGGAGGATTATACAGGTGAGATGTCACATGGCCACCAACAACCACCACTCCAAAGACATGCTGGTAGGTTGATTGGCTTCTGTCCAAAACTGTCTCTGGTATATTGGTGTGAGTTGGGGACCTTGGATTGTGGGCTCCTTGAGGGTAGGAACCAATGTGAGTGTGCAATGTATGTTTGTAGTGCTGCGTAAATTGACAGCGCTATATGGGTACCTTAAATAAAATAATAATAATAGATGAGCATCCTAATGAGACATGATGCACAGGGATAGGAACAATTGTAGACACTCACCCACACTCACTCAGGTTGAACTGGATGTACTGGTGTCTTTATTTAATGTAACAACACAAACTGATACATTGTATATTTATCATTTGTGTATCTAAAGCTAATATATTTTACATTGTATTTTCTGTCTCACAGATTCTGAATCACCTAGAAAGTGGTATCATCGTGTTGGTGTTAGTGCTGGTGGTGTCGTTGTTGTCATAGCAATATTGGTGGCTTTCATCATATATCAGGTGAGTGACATTCCCTCTCCCTATGTTACACTATTATACTCATATTAAAGCAGTAGTAAACCACTGCATTACAAAAAAACACCTGTCTGTAAGGCAATTGTATAATGTGCTAGTATGCATAGCATTCTAGCACATTATGAAATACTTAACTTAGAGTGACGCCCTCCAGTGGTGCGCTGTCACTGGTGCACTCTTTCCTCCAGGTTTGCGGGCTCCGGTTGTATGAGTGGCTGGAGCCATGATGATGTCATTCTCAGCTTCAGCACAAAGTTCTGAAGGTTCGGCATGGTATGCCGGTGTCAGGGATCTGTCAGCACCAGACGGGGACATATGCATGCGCGCATGCGCCTGCGCCCCTGTTCAAACTATGCAGCAAGATCCAGCTATTGCTGTGCGTCAGCGTGTCCCTCAGGCACACGCAGGTGCGTGACGGGTGTGCGCGTGCAGCAGGTGCGTGCGCGTTAACATTGTTTGGCGCCACTGAACGCATAAAGGTCCTCCAGCTGGACTGGTGCGTTGCTGTTTCATCTTTAGCTTCTGTGAACTGTTACCTGCATCTGATATATCTGTCTGCTATTCTGACCCGGCTTGTTTGACCATCCTGCTCTCTCCAATCCAACCCGGCTTTCCTGACCCTGCTGCTACCTCTGCCAGTACCCATTACCGACCTCTGCCTGATTACAGACTCTGCGTTTTGCCTGCTGTTACCACCTGCCTTGATTGCCTGCCGACCCGGACTGTCTGACCCTGCTTGTGCCTACCGTTAAGCTCTGTGTGCTTCTGCGGCGCTTCAGTCTGCTGTCCTCTGCTGACCGCCTGCAGTCCAGCCATCCCTGGAAGGATCTCTACTCTGCACCTGCACCAGAGACTTCTGCTTCACCAGGCACTCCTACCCCACTGTGCTCACGAAACCACTGTTCCCACTCCAGTGGCTCCTGAACCAGCGTTGTAAGAGAGGTCTCCTCCTACAAGTCAGGCTCTACTACCAGGTACCTAACAGCCGGACCTTCAGAGCACATGTGACGGTGACTTCACCGGCTGCATCCAGTGTGAATATCTTATAAAGTGCACGTTTAGGTGATATTCATTTTATCTACAGTACAAAAAAAAACACATTTACATAGCTCTTCACAGCCTTTGCCATGACTCTCAGAATTGAGCTCAGGTACCTCCTGTTTCCACTGATCATCCTTGAGATGTTTCTACAACTTGATTGGAGTCCACCTGTGGTAAATTCAGTTGATTGGACATGATTTGGAAAGGCACACACCTGTCTATATAAGGTCAGAGCACAAACCAAGCCATAAAGTCCAAGGAATTGTCTGTAGACCTCAGAGACAGGATTGTATGGAGGCACAGATCTGGGGGACGGTACAGAAAAATGTCTGCAGTATTGAAGGTCCCAAAGAGCACAGTGGCCTCCATCATCCGTAAATGGAATAAGTTTGAAACCAGCAGGACTCCTCCTAGAGCGGACCATCCAGCCAAACTGAGGGATCAGGGGAGAGGGGAAGTCAGGGAGGTAACCAAGAACCCGATGGTCACTCTGATAGAGCTCCAGCATTTCTCTGTGGAGAGGGGAGAACCTTCCAGAAGAACAACCATGTCTGCAGCACTCCACCAATCAGGCCTCCTGTGGTAGAGTGGTCAGACAGAAGCCACTCCTCAGTAAAAGGCACATGACAGTCCGACTGGAGTTTGCCAAAAGACACCTGAAGGACTCCCAGACCATGAGAAACAAAGTTCTCTGGTCTAATAAAACAAAGATTAAACTCTTCGGCCTGAATGACAAGTGTCATGTCTGGCCAATACCATCCCTACAGTGAAGCATGGTGGTGGCAGTATCATGCTGTGGGGATGTTTTTCAGTGGCAGGAACTGGGAGACTAGTCAGAATTGAGGGAAAGATGAATGCAGCAATGTACAGAGACATCCTTGATGAAAACCTGCTCCAAAGCATAAAAATCACAAAGCGGACTGCAGAAACAGCTATCGCCACCTGCTGGCTGTTAGCTGACATTGGATGTATTAAGAGGTCTGTTTAATCCTATTGCTGCCAGAGCCGTTTTTGTATTCTTTTTTTCACACAATAAAAAAAAAATAATTCTAGGCTTGAAAATTACTTAAAAATGCAAGCCATTCGTAATACAGTGGTGGATAACCTAGAACAGATAGCGATGTCCTGCCACTGGGCCCCATAAATATGGCAGCTCTTAGTGGTCACACAGTGGGGTTTATTTACTAAAGGCAAATCCACTTTGCACTGCAAGTGCACTTGGAAGTGCAGTCAATGGGGGACATGTAAGGAAGATAAAAAACAACATTTTTGCTTGTACATGATTGGATGATAAAATCAGCAGAGCTTCACCTCAGATCTACAGCCACTGCACTTCCGAAGGCACCTGTAGAACAGAGTGGATTTGCCTTTAGTAAATCAACCCCAATGTATTTACATCAAGGGCAACAAGAGGAAGATCTCATTTATTACACAGGTATATATTATGCCTATGTGGTCTTAAAATATATGGAGGGTGACAGTATAACTCTTATTGGTGTGCGCAGCCTATTGCATTAGGGTGTGCTACCCAGAGAACAAACACACATGTGTATATCAGCAGAGCAGAGGACGGTGTCAGTAGAGCAGAGATTGGTGTCAGTAGGGCAGGGGAGGGTGTCAGTAGATTTTATTTTTATTATTTTTTTACTATTTTAGGTTTTAAATGGTTTTTTACAATATGTTTTTTTTTATTTACTTTTTTTACAATTTTTTTTTTTAGGAGCCCCCTAAAGTCTAAACAGATCCCTGATGTCTCACTTTTGAGGGATCGAGGACAAAGCTTCCCCAGTCCCTTCCTCTGCAGCTTCAGCTGCACTCAACAGTGAACTAATGGGAAGTGCTCTGTGCAGAACGGCTTCCTGTTCATTCACAAGCTGAAGCATAATAAACATTTTATTATGCTTTAGTTAAGAATGAACACAGGAGCAACTGATACAGATCACTCACTGTGTTTGTTCAGAAAAGGAAGGGGCCAGTAAATGAAATATTTACCAGCCGCTTCCCCCGCTCTCCATCCTGAAATATCCCCCGCAGTAGCCAGGGGAGAGGAGGGAAGCACCAGGAACAGGAGAAATCATCATTGCACAGGGTAATTGGGGTGTGGAACACCCTGTCCGCACACCTATAATAACGCTGTCTACCATGCTTGTGCTACTATAGCCGTATTACTGGGCCTTGAAGTGCAGATGACGATACTAACTTGTTATCAGTGAGTGGGCAAACATCCTCCTTGTATGTGGTATCTGTTTTCCACCATAACCCACAGCTGTGTGACTGGTGCAGCCATAATATTATACGATCATTATACGGTCACACCCACATGTTTGCAATGCTGTACTAATAACATTTTTTACACAGAAAAATTATAAAATTATAAAAGTACAAACTTTTTTTTTTACTGAATATCACATCATCTCTTTTAGCACTTGCCTGCTGTGGGGGTGGAAGGGGTGGGGGGGACTTCAAATTTACAATGAGGCCCCGAGATCTGGGAACAGTGACCTACTGGAGAAAGAGTAATTACCTGGAAAATGAATGATAAAGTTGATTCCCTTCACTGCTGCCCCTCCTCTCTATTTTATGACAGCTTCTAATCCCGGTGTTCTGACGAGAACTGTCCTCCTATCAGATAGTGTCCGCCCCGTACTGCGCAGGTGCAGCGCCTGCGCAGTACGGAGGAGAAGGAGATGCCGAAAGTGTCCGAAGTTGATCAGCTGACCATCAGCTGTACACGGTGCTTGGGCACTTATTAGTGATGGCTTTGCAAGAGGGCCCCTCACGGGGGGCTCGCTTTGCTTGCCACGCTTCGGGCACGGCCTCGCTGGGCTCGGCATCTATTTATTCTAACTCTATGTCCACTTGGATAGTAGGGAATGAACCTGGACACAGGGTAAGAATAAAAGCGCAGGCGCCGTGTACAGCTGACGATCAGCTGTTGAACTTCGGAGACTTTCGGCTCTCGGTTGTCCTCCGTACTGCGCCTGCGCAGTACAGGGCAGACACTTTTGGATAGGGGACTGTATTCGACAAGACACCGGCACTGATAGTGTACTGACTACTGATGCTGATAGGGGGATTTACTAAAGCTGGTGCACACAGAATCTGGTGTAGCTGTGCATGGTAGCCAATCAGTTTCTAAATTCAGCTAAATTGTTACTAAACCCGGGAGCCTGCACTCACTATATCTGGTCTCCCACAGTGCACAGAACATGGAAATGCAATTATTTTAGTAAATATAAACTGCTAAATTTTCTCATCAGCAGTATATAGCAATCTTGTGACTTCTATCAGTGTCTGGCTGAACACGGGTTAAAGCTTGTTGGGAGAGTTTTCATTCTCCTCTGACTGTCCTATGAGGCTGTATGACCGCTGACCCTCTGTCTGGACAGTGCTGATTGGCCCTCTGCTGATCACCCTTTGCACTCTCTAGCAATACACACAAACTGAGCATGTGCAGAGTGCCCCAAGGCTCTGTACTATCCTGAGATGGATTGGGGACAGTGGAAGGGGAGGATCAGAGAAGACAGGATTAAACAGCCTTTTTACACAATACTGGAGGTTTAACCCCTTAGGTTCCACAGTGAGTATAACAAGCATGCTTTACTACATATACAGACTGATTTTGCTGCTCTGGGTTTAGTAACACTTTAAGCTTTCACAATAAAACCTGGAAGCTGATTGGTTACTATGCACAGCTGCACCAGATTTTACACTCTCTAGTTTTAGTAAATCTCCCCCACTGTGTGGTAAGATTAGGACAATATGGTCACAGCTGACACTGTCAGATGCCACAGAGGAGGGGGGGCATTAAAATTTAGCTTTGGCACCCCATGATCTAAAGCCAGGCCGCTGCTAATGACAAACTCCTAAATACAACACACCATTCTGAATTGGCCATTCTAGGAAGGACACACTTTGCTTATTTTTATATTATAATAAAGATCACATTTAGAGCCATTATTACAGAAAATTGCCTGCCTGTTATTTCTTCCCATATTGACTATTTTCTGCCATCTCCTATACCCCTTACACCCCCATCTGGGGGTCATCTGCTGTGTTTGGGGGGGTCACAACAATATTGTTGCTCATTCATGAAGAAACTCCTTATATGAACAATGAGTGTATGACTAATGGATGAATGATGTGTAGAAAGTCAAGTCAATGAAATGTATGGAGGTGATCAGGGATGGTGAGGACCACTGGAATGTCTTGGAGAGCTGCCAGCTTGGCTGAAAACACCCTGATAGTCACATGACCAGGAACAATCAGTGAATGGATGAGGTGTCATGGCTATAAATCATGTGTGATGTGTAAGGATATTCAATGCTGTCATCTGACCTGATATTCTGTATTTTACTTTCCCAGGGAAATGTATACTAAGGAGCCGTGCCCATTCAGAAGATGACCTCTAGTCAGCCTGGTACTGGAAGAAATGAAGATCTTGTAGCGTGAAGATGGGAGATACCTTAGGGAGGAGTATGAGTATGGGGGAGGGATATACACTTTTTTTGCAGGAAATATTGAGCACAAGGTGGGGTGGGGGGGGGGGGGGTAGAAGGGGGAGGGTTAAATTAAAAAAAAAAATTAATGTGTGTTTTTTTATTTTATATATATATATATATATATATATATATATATATATATATATATATATATATATATAATTTTTTTTTTCTAGAGGAGGGTTTGGGCTCAAAGTAGCTCAAAGATAGAAATGATGGAATATATAATAGTAGAATGTTAATAGACAATACTGAAACCAGGGAATATAGAGGTGGTAGCGTAAAACTCTGCTAGAGTTGGTTTAGAATTGGAGAAATGGTTAATTGAACGGGATTCTTTTTATGGTATATATATTGTTTTTTGCTCTTTTTCTGTTGTTTAAATGTCATAATATGAGAAGAATGCACATCTGAATATACTACAGCTCATAAACTCTGCCTGCTTGGCAACTCCCCCATAATAAACGCCTCTCCTCCAGGTGAAGGAAAGTCGGAGGTGTTTTGTTGTGTTTCATTGTGTTTTGTTTTTTTTCCTTCGAGGATAGTTGATGGGTCCAAAGAACCGCACCTGATTAACTACCCTCTAAAACAGTGGTCATCAACCCTGTCCTCAGGGCCCACTAACAGGCCAGGTTTGCAAGATAACTGAAATACATCACAGGTGTCAGGTGATATCATTTGCTGCTCAGTAATTGCAGTATTCCAGTTCCATCTCCCCAAGGTAATACATAAAACCTGGCCTGTTAGTGGGCCCTGAGGAAAGGGTTGATGACCACTGCTCTAAAAGAAAGGGGGTTGTTGTGTTGTTAATTTTGTAGGGTTTTTTTTTCTCTCTATAGCTCTCTCTCTCCCTCCCTCCTCTCCCTCTCTTTTGGCTCGCCCGTCCTTCCCTCATAGCCAACCGCTGCAATGACTAAGATAACTTTTACATCATATAATGTTAAGGGGTTGAATGTCCCGGAGAAATGGATCAGGCTTCTGGCCGAACTGGGAAGATTGAAATCACAAATTATATTCTTGCAGGAGACACACTTTAGAAGGGATAAAATTCCAAGTTTAAAAAATCATAGATTCCCTATATTCCCTATAGTGTACCATAGTGCATGGCAGACCTCTAAGTCATGTGGGGTATCTATTATTCTCTCAAAACAGCTACCATGGAAGGAATCGAGTGTATTTACAGATGAAGAAGGGCGCTTTCTTATTGTGAAAGGTTCCCTGGGTCAGCAAAAGGTTCACATTGGTGAATTTATATCTACCAAATGAAGAACAGGTTACTTCATTAGAGACCTATCTGCAGTTGGTTCATCAACATAGGGAGGGAGTCCTTGTGACAGGTGGAGATTTAAATATGGTCATGGATCCTAATTTGGATACATCAAAGGGTCCCTCTCATCTATCATATGCAAAACTACGAAGAGTGAAGAAACTTTTACATGACTTGCAATTGATAGATAGTTGGAGGACTGTGCATGTACAGGACAGGGATTATAATTTTTTTCCTGGGAAATATAAAACGTACACTAGAATTAATTATATTTTTATATCTCAAAATGTAGTTACATCTTTGCTAGGGGCGTCTATTGGTTCTTTTACCTTATCGGACCATGCGCCAACGAACTGTGTGGTAGAATTAGGGGAGTTAGATTCCAGAGAATGGCATTGGAAGATAAATGAGACTCTTTTAAAAGAAAAGGAATATGAGAATCAAGAACTGGACTCCTTTTTCCTAACAAATGATACAGGGGAAATAATCCCTTTTTGTTTGTGGGAAGCACATAAATGTTATATGAGAGGTACTCTTATATCTCTGGGAACACATAGGAAAAAGATGCTTAAAGAACAGATTGAGTCATTGCTCAAACGTATACGGCATTGGAGGCAGTGCATAAAAAATCTTAGGCACAACAAACAGAGGAGGAATTAGTAGGCTTACGAGAGGAGTTAAATTTATTACTTATTGATAAAGCAAAAGCTAAAAATAACTTGCGGTAGACGAACATTCTATAAGTTTGGGAACAAGCCAAGTAGAATGCTCGCAAATGCCCTCAAATAAACTAGTGCACAGAATCACATTGCACGTATTAAAACACAGGGAGATGTGATGGTCATTTCATCACAGACGATTGTACAGGCTTTTAAAGAGTACTATGAGAGGTCTGCTGCCTCCGGCCCACTCCGTGCCATCTGCCATGCGTCGCACTCAATGTCAGGGTTGGTAAGTGTGTTTTTTGGCCAACCATCTCTAGCATTTTTTACTCAACTCCTCTCTACATAGATTGAGGTTTACTCTATGTATATATCCCACAGGATTCTGTCGCATCAGCTCCTGATGAGTGGAGAAAATCATCCACGAAACGCATCGAGCTACATTTGATGCTACAACCTTATCTACTGCACCTTGATGATGTCATTATTTTAATAATACCATTATTGTTATTATGCGGGTATTATTTCAGTTACCGGATATGCCACCTCTGGCACCTGCAGGCTATCCACTGTTTTGTACTAATATTATGTTGACCACTACCTACTTAGTATGATTACGCATTCAATTGTGTGTACCTTTCCATCTTTTATGCCTGTACTTTTTATGCCAATTAAATATGTATGTATATATATATGTATATGAAATTTTTCTACTATTTCTACTATGATTAATAAATTTACAATCTTAATCCTCCGCATTCCAACTGCTTCATTTAAAGTCCCAACTCCCTTTTTGCATATATCAAGCTATTTAGGAGACCTTCGTTCAAGGTTCCTGAGGTTTATCTGGGCTGGGAGACCAGCAAGAGTAACTAGAGCTATTTTATCACTCCCTAAAGAAAAGGTGGGATTGGCTTCCCGTACCCAGTTAGATATCAAGAAGCCTCACATCTAGCCAGAGTGGTAGATTGGTGCGCAATCCATAAGAGGAAACCGTGGGTCCAAATGGAACAGGCGACGGTAGATACCCCCTTAGAGGGAGTGGTTGTGCTTGCTGATACTGATATTCCAAAAGCAGTGAGGAAACATCCAATGGATAGGTGCTACGGTACGAATAGTAAAAAAGATTTTCAAAAATACAACGCTGTCAGTATACCCAAGCCCTATGGTCCCAATTCTGGGCACACCGGCTTAACAGCCAGGTATGACAGATTTGCGATTCGAGGCCATACGCAGAAGGGGTAAAAATAGGCTTATACATTTTTCAGTGGACAATCGGTTAATGACAAGAAGAGAGATGGAATCGGAGATAGTACCAGAATTAGATTTTTTCAGGATGACACAATTATGCACTTTTATTCGATCAAAGTTGAATTTATATCCCGAAGTACGGATAGTATCTAAGTCTGAGCAGCTTTGCTTAGATGGGGAAATCACTGAGGCACTCACCATCACATTTTTACTCCACATTAACAGAATTAGAAGCACCACAGGACCTCATCTTTACACAGGCGTGGGAAAGGGAGCTGGGATTTTGTTATCCACCCACAAGGCATCAGTGGCGAGTAGGTACCAGGAGGGAGGATATAAAATCCTTACCAGATGGTACAGAACACCGTCAGTATTGCATCGGATATTTCCACAGGTCTCGGATGTGTGCTGGCGGTGTCATGAGGTGGAGGGCACTATGTTGCACTTTTTTGGGACTGTGTGAAAATGTAAAGCATTTTGGAGAATGGTAACAGACTGTTACAACAATTACAGGTATGTCTCTTGGAGAAAAACCGGCAGCGTATTTGCTGAACGATGTTCCTATTTCAGTGTAAAAATATAAAAACTCTTCTCACTGCGGCAAAGGCGTGTATCCCTGCTCTGTGGAAAAGCGATATTCCCCCATCTAGAGCACAGTGGTTGGCTAGAGTGGCGGAAATCCAACAAATAGAAAAACTTACTATGATGTTGAAGGAAAAAGATGAGAAATACCGGAAGATATGGGCCCCCTATCTCGCAAATAGAGAGGGAGGGGGAGAGAACGGATAGGGTTGCTGGGGCAGTAGGCCGGGGGGGTTGGGGGGGGGATATATTTTTTTCCTTTGGTTTGTTTATGTCTGGGTTCTCGATCAATTTTTGTTTCTTTTTCTTTTTTATTTGAACAGAGAAGCTTGGTTGTGTTAGTGAGCTGATCATAAAGGATGGTATGTGATATATAGTGAAGAATTGTAAAAAGTGGATGTAGATGGTAATATCAAAGAGATGTTATATAGAGAAAATATATGATCTGTAGGGATTAGCTGAACACCCCCCGGTTCGGTTCGCATACAGAACATGCGAACGGACCAAAAGTTTGCGCGAACATTCGAACACTGTTAAAGTCTATGGGACTCGAACATGAGAAATCAAAAGTGTGAATTTTAAAGGCTAATATACAAGTTATTGTCCTAAAAAGGGTTTGGGGACACGGGTCCTGCCCCAGGGGACATGTATCAATGCAAAAGAAAGTTTTAAAAACGGCAGTTTTTTTGGGAGCAGTGATTTTAATGATGCTTAAAGTGAAAAAATAAAAGTGAAATATTCCTTTAAACATCGTACCTGTGGCGTGTCTATAGTATGCCTGTAAAGTGGCGTGTGTTTCCCGTGCTTAGAACAGTCCCTGCACAAAATGGCAATTCTAAAGGAATAAAAGTAATTCAAAACTGCTTGTGGCTGTAATGTAATGTCAGGTCCTGGCAATATGGATGAAAATTATTGAGAAAAATGGCATGGGTACCCCCCAGCCCATTACCAGGCCCTTTGGGTCTTGTATGGATATTAGGGGAACCCCGCACCCAAATTAAAAAAAGAAAAGGCGTTCAGGCCCTATATACTCTGAACAGCAGTATACAGACGGGCCAAACAAGACAGGAACTGTAGGTTTGTTCTTAAGTTGAATCTGTTTGTAATATGGAACAGGTACATTTTTTAAGTGTAGCTCCAGCCAAAAAATCAATTTTTAAGCTTTTTGGATAACATAGGGAAGGGTTATCATCACCCCTGTAACATTTGTTTTGCTGTCTGTGCCCCTGTTCAGAAGATTTCACCTCAAATTCTGTCCCAATGACAATTAGATTTTGAAAATTTGTTTTTTTTAGGGAAACAAGGATTGGTGATAAAGCATCAGTGTAGACACCTTTTTCCCATATTAACTCTTACAGGAGAGAATTTTCCTTCCTAGGGGTAGATTTCCTCTCACTTCCTGTTGTCTCCCTCCGTTTGTAAGTAGGAGTTGTTTGTCAGTCGGATGTTTGAAAGTAGGGGACCGCCTGTATATACTATATGGCCTGCCCTATATACTCTGCAGAAATTTGGGCCTTAGGTGATGGTGGTACCAGACCACTGTAAGCCCTCACAGTTACTCTTGGTGGGCGCTGGAACGGGCCCTGCTGGGAAATATTATACCAAGAATTGTAATTACATGCCCCCGTTGAAGAGGGTCAGAAAAATTGGGCCTTTGGTGGTGGTGATGTGGTGGTGTTGCCACAACACTGTAAGCCCTCACAGTTAATCTTGGTGGGCGCTGGAACAGGCCCTGCTGTGAAATATTATATCAAGAATTGTAATTACATGCCCCTGTTGAACAGAGTCAGAAAAATTGGGCCTTTGGTGGTGTGGTGGTGTTGCCACAACACTCTAATGCCCCGTACACACAGTCAGACTTTGTTCGGACATTCCGACAACAAAATCCTCGGATTTTTTCCGACAGATGTTGGCTCAAACTTGTTTTGCCTACACACGGTCGCACAAAGTTGTCGGAATTTCCGATCGCCAAGAATGCGGTGACGTCAAGCACGTACGACGAGACTAGAAAAGGCCAGTTCAGAACCAAGCGAGGCACCCTTTGGGCTCCTTTTGCTAATCTCGTGTTAGTAAAAGTTTGGTGAGAGACGATTCGCGCTTTTTCAGACTCGTGGCTTTCAGATCGTTTTCTGCCGTTCAGTTTGTGCTTGTGGGTTTGTATCTGCTCTTCAGTGCGTGCAGTCAGTTCGTATTGGAGTTTTCTGTGCGATCTTGTCCGCTCGTTGCTGTTTTTCAGGTCGCTCTTCACAGGCCTTGCTGTTCTTCAGTGCGTTCTGTTACTTCGTTCTGAGCAGCCGACCGTTTTCTAGCCATGTTGCATATGCGTACTCCTCGTAGAGTTCGTGCTGTGCGGGGGCTTGGTGTTGGGGTCCTGACCTTGACACAAGTCCAGTCCATGAACAGGGTGGGGAGGAGTTCATGGACCAAGAATTGGTTGCTTCAGCGTGACCAGTTCTGTCATATGCCTTTGCTCCGTGAGATCCGTGAGAATAATCCTGATGATTTCAGGAACTTTCTCAGGATGACGGACCCCGTATTTCACCGTTTGTTGGCTTCGCTGACCCCCTATATCAGCGGGCAGGATACCTGCATGAGGCAAGCCATCACTCCGGAGCAGAGGTTGGTCGCTACCTTGCGGTATTTGGCCACAGGGAGAAGCCTGCAGGACCTCAAGTTCTCGACAGGCATCTCCCCCCAGGCTCTGGGGATCATTATCCCAGAGACCTGTTCTGCCATCATCCAGGTCCTACAGAAGGAGTATATGAAGGTAAGATTTTTATCCTTTTATATCACATTTTATTGTATTGAATGTTTGATAATATATTGTATTTCTTTCCTCATTCCCTAATTACCATGATTGTATTATGCTGTGAATGTCCCCTTTGTCCTCATGCATGCTGGATTTTTATGTAATTATTATTTTAGGTCCTTCATACATATTTGCCCTTCAATAACCTCCCCAGCATGGTGTCTCCTGCCCTATATTCACCTCATGTAGTTACTTAACAATGTATTTTATCAGCTCCATAGTAGTGCTTTACCCCAAACACCCCCTAAAATGTTTGGAAATGTTATTTTTGATTTAAATTCAGGCAGAGGGCCAGAGGCTTTTTTTTGTGGTGTCCCCAAATTTTTTGTAACCCTCCCTCCCCCAACTGCTAAGTCAGCTGATCCCAATTCTCTATTCTCAATCATCTATCTGCTGACTTTGCCAAACCCATACACACTATGCCCATCTCTTTAGTGCTCAGATTTATGGATGAATTCCCCAAAGCATGTAGTGCAAGGGCCTGCCTGTATACTTTCCAATGGTACTGTTTAAAGTTCTTGTATCCTATTATGATCTTGATAGGTAATAGCAGAATGTCCAAATGTGCTCAAATGTGTACAGTGTGTATTTATATCTTTGTATTATGACACTTCTTACCTGTCCAGTGGGCTGCCAATAGTGTAACTAAGGAGGGGCTGTTCCAAGTAATACCCTGTATTTAGGCATTCATCTCTCAATGAAGTGAAGAGGGTTACCTGTCCAAGAGTTCCCCCCTATAATGTTAGAAATGGCCCATGAGATGGGGGGGGGAATATGATAGGTGTACCTTATACTTTGTTGTTGTTAAATTCCCCTTAATAAATGCTATCTGGAGGTTGACCCATAATGTTTGTGTCTAATCTGCTTGCCAGGTTTCTGTGAAAAAATAGTAATGTTTATTGTTTTTTCCTCAACAGTTTCCTTCCACGCCTCAGGAATGGCAGACTGTGGCCTCCCACTTTGCCCAGCGGTGGGACTTTCCTAACTGCGGAGGGGCAATTGATGGGAAACACGTCCACATCGTCCCACCACCCAACTCGGGGTCGTACTATTACAATTACAAGGGGTTTAATAGTATAGTGATGTTGGCGGTGGTGTCGGCTAATTACGACTTCTTGTATGTGGACGTGGGGAAGAATGGCCGGATGTCCGATGGTGGAGTGATCGCCCAGACGGAGTTCTACAGGCGTCTCCAGAAGGGCAGCTTGGACTTGCCACCTCCAGAGGACAATGTTGAAGGTCTCCCATTTGTGTTCGTTGCTGATGAAGCATTTGCGCTGGGGGACCACCTGATGCGGCCATTCCCGATGAGGACCCTCACCCCGGAACAGAGGGTTTTTAATTACCGGCTGGCCAGAGCCCGAAGAGTGGTGGAGAACACATTTGGAATCCTGGCCAGCCGGGTTCCGATTATTTATGACACCCATCCATATGGCGGAGTATAAACTGAACCATATAATACTTGCCTGCTGTGTTCTCCATAATTTTCTACGAAAACATTCAGCCAACTATGCTGGCTCAGTTGGGCCTGAGGCCGGAATCCCAAATACATCAACAATGACGGCACTTGAAAGCGGCCGTCCTGGCTTGCCCTCCCATGAATGCCCGTGATGTCCGGTTACGATACCTGGAGTTCTTTGCGGGTAGGGGGGCTATCAATATGCCAGACAATATGTGACACCTTTTTCAAATAAAAAACAACCAAAAGAAATTCTTGGTGGACATTTACTGCTTGTGTTTGTTTTAGCTGACCCTGACAGAAATGTGTTGAGTGCAGAAAATGTCGTGATTGGGTAACCTTATAAAAAACAGTGTTGGCTGGTACTTCCTAAATGCAAAAACACATTTCACTACAAGTGCACTTGCAACTGCACTGAACCTGCACTTGTAGTGCAAAGAGGATTTGCCCTTAGGAAATAACCCCCATTTGTGCATAAAACAACAATTACATCACCCCAAAAGTGTTGTAGTGTTGAGACAATAATCCACACATTCTTGAGTAAGGCACTTTTTTAGACCTGCACAATCACATGCGCATTTACCAAAGGTTTTTAAAACAAACCAACATGTTTGTTGTATAACAATGTTTGCAGTAGCATTATGAAAAATCAAAATATCCATTTCAGATAAAACAGGCCTGTGTAAAACCAACAAGAAAGCCAAAAAACTTGAACTTACAAAGTTCACATTAGGTAAAACCTGAAGGCTATATCAGACATCAGTATTTAGGAACTGGGTTTGATATAGCGTTCAGATGGGGGGAAATCACCCCTGGAAAAGCCAAATTTGGAAGATGCACACCAATTTACAAATGTCCACATGTGCTATCTGCCATCATGGGGGATCAAGGGACGTGTTTGGGGGGAGCAAGCCCTTCCTCAACGCTACTTTATAATTGAGGAAGGGGTTGCCCCCCAAAACGCGTCCATTGATCTCCCGTGATGGCAGATAGCACATGTTGGCACACTGTGTGCATCCTCCAAATTTGGCTTTTCTAAACATTGAAAAAAGTTTGGTACGATAAAACAGGTGATTTTGTGGGGTTTAAATTCGCCCCAAAACATCAATGATGTTATTATTTTTTTTAATAACATCACTGATTTGTTGATGTATGTTTTGCAATTGGAGATTACACCCCATGATCTCCCCGATCAGTATCTGGGCACTTTCAGATGTAAAGCGTTCTGGATCCCTCACATCACGATCACCTAAAAAGAGATAAAGAACAAAAAAAAAGGTCTCAAAAATCTGCCACCAGCCATCTCTTTTACCTGAGTCTGTGGTCGCAGACACTCACCTGTTGTGGTGCCAATCTCCACCACGTCTTCTTCTTCCTCCTGCTCAGCTTCTTGGGTTGGTATTTCCCCTTCTTCCAGAGGGGGGGGGTCTCTGGTCTCCTGGGATGAGGGGTGTCCGAGTCTTTTCTCCCCTATGTAAAACAAAAATGGTATACTTAGCACACAGATATTTGATGGCAGAACTATAGAAATAGGAAACATTGCTTGGAAGTGGGGTACAATTGTCTATTTTAGCCGAGTTCCAAGATGTATATTTTTTATTGCCCTTTGTCAAGCTGCAATACTTTACCTGTTTGGTACAAGCTTCACAGATGGAGACCCCCCTATAGTATACACTGGAGCACCTGTGTGGCCCCCTAATAAAAATGGTGTTCTTGTGTCCCACACTAGTGCTCCAGTGTCCAGATGTGAAAACAGCTGCTCAGTGTCCTCTCCTTACACACAATCTAGTTTGCATTTCATTCTAGTAACAAACCCATCTACACAAACAAATATTTGGCATCCAAGTAGGCCCCCAAAAATGTGTGAAAATGCATATGGCCTAAACAATGGTGTTCTAGAGGCCGAAAGAAAAATGTTTGATACGAACGAATAATGTGCCCATGAACATTAAAGTTGACCTTTGGAAACGTTACAACTAATCAAAGCATATGGAGCAGAACGAACGTAATAAAGACAGAAAGAATAGGAACACAGCACAACTACTTACTTTTTTGCAGCACTCTCCGGATCTTTCGGTACTGCTCTGACTCTCTCAACTTCAGGTCCGACCACCGCTTCCTGAGCTGATCTTTAGACCTTCGTACCCCGAAATTCCGCTCTAGACTCCTGACCACTTTCGCCATGATTTTGGCCTTTCGGATATTGGGGTTGGGGTAAGGCCCATATTTTCCTTCATAGTCGGACTTCCTCATGATGTCAACCATCTCCAACATCTCCCCAAACGACATATTTGTGGCCTTAAAACGTCTCCTTCTGGATCGGGACGTGCCTGGATCCGCCCTTTCCTCCTCCTCCTCCTCCTCGTTGCTACAATTAGCCCGCACCTGCTGTATGTCCGCCATCATGCTCTTCCCCCACTGCGCCGAACGAAAAGGGGCGGGGAATACACTAGAAAGAATGTCAGGGGCGGGCGGAGTTACACGCATGCGCAGTGTATATAAAGCGTAACACGCGTGCGTATTACGTTTGATCTGTGAGCGGAGGAAGGAGCATTGAACGCGGCGATCGTAAGAACGAAGGTAAGAGACAAACTTGGGCCTATACTGCTTCTAGAGATTGAGGCCTATATTGTAACAAGATTAGGAGAGTTTGGTGTGACATTAGGCTTTGTCTTGTGTTGTGTCTTGCAGTGAACATGGATATGGTACTGAAAGATCAGGACTTCATTTCAGTCTTCATAGAGATGCTAAGGGAGCTGCCCTGTCTGTGGGAGATTAAACACCCCCATTACAAGAACCAAGCAAAGAGGAAGGCAGCACTGGAGCAATTGTGTGAAATTGTGAAGCAGGTGATCCCCACGGCAGACATCACTTTTTTAAAGATTTTCATTGGTGGCCTGAGGAGCACATATCTGAGGGAGCGCAAGAAAGTCCTGGATTCACAGAGATCCGGAGCAGCAGATGACATCTATGTCCCCAGGATGTTGTACTACGACAGGCTGCACTTTCTGGCAGGCCAGACTGAACCCAGGTCATCACTCTCCAGTCTTCCTTCCACGCTTCCTTCCCCCCCGGCTGAGGCTTCTGAAGCCCAACCTGGGCCTTCCAGGCCACATGTGGAGGAGCCCAGATTGAGCCAGGTATAGCATTCCTCTAAATATTTCTGCTTGTCCAATCAATGATGTTAACTAGATGTTAGTTGGGAGTACTAATTTATGATTGTGATTGATGATGCAAAAACTAAAACCATGTCCCTTTTTCATACACAGGGAAGTCTCAGCCAGGAGGTGGCCGGGCCGAGCCGGCTGGCTGATATCAAGGTCCCTCCACCCCCCCTGAAAACAGAAAGTGGCAGTAGGAGGAGTACCCTAGAGGAGGCTGCTATCAGATTTTTTTGTAGGGCTACAGAGGTCCTGGGAGCACCCCACACCAGGCAGGAGAACATTGCTGCATTCATAGCCTATAAAATGCAGAGGATGGAGGAGGGCCAACAAGCCATGTGTGAGGCCCTCATATCAGAGGCTCTGGCGAAAGGTATGAGGGGCCAAATTACACCTCAAACACACCTTCGCGATGGTCCTCCTCCTCCTCCTGCAGGTCCTACTCCTCCTCCAGGTCCTACTCCTCCTCCTGCCACATCTCCAACTGCACAGCCACAGCCCGGAAGGAAGTGTGAAAGGAAGACCAGACAGTGAGGACCCTGGATCCAGTCTGGTCGGCCAAAAGATGCAGCCTCTTGTGGTACCACAGCCTGGGGACACACATGTCGTCTGCTGCTATCCGGATCTCTGTGAATCCCGGACCAGACTGCCCTCCCTTACATATGGACTCCTCAGGCCACCAATTTTGAGGTTTAAGAATTGATGTCTGCCGTGGGGGTCCCAGGCTTCACTAATTTCTCCTGTTGATCCAGTGTTGCCTTCCTCTTTGTTTGGTTCTGAGCCCTTAATAAAGGATTTTTGTTTTGAATTATACTCTCCTATGTGTTTTACTTCAAAAATGATGGTTTGTTTGTGAGGATTCAGGTACATTTCTAATATACAATGTGAAATGAACAAGGGACACCAACAACAAAAAATCTCATGGAGATTAAATAATAAAAGATATCAATGGTGTTGGGGTAACTTGCCACACAAAACACACACAAAAATATTCTGGAGTAAAAATAAAAATAACATTGAACAAAGATCAGCCTTGGAAAAAATCCAAACATTAAAGGAAAAAAAAGGCTTAAAAACAAAAAAAAAAAACATAAAAAATATAAAACTGTCAGATGTGACAACTAATAACAATATATTGAGGGAATCCCACTAAAAAAACACAAATAAAACTTTGTGAGAAGTGTGTGTGAATATGAGCAGCAAAACTACTTAATTCTTGTCACATTATAAAGAAGAAGAGAGTGCGCTGTATTAAACCATTTTTTACATTGCAGCGTGACGAAAGTGCTGTATCCATTGCGAACGCTAAGTTTACCAGAACGAGCTGTCCCGTGTCGGAATTTCTTCTGAGCATGCGTGGCACTTTGTGCGTCGGAACAGGCCACACACGGTCGGAATTGACTCGATCGGATTTTGTTGTCGGAAAATTTTATCTCCTGCTGTCCAACTTTGTGTGTCGGAAAATCCGATGGAAAATGTCCGATGGCGCCCACACACGGTCGGAATTTCCGACAACACGCTCCGATCGGACAATGTCCATCGGAAAATCCGACCGTGTGTACGGGGCATAAGCCCTCATAGTTACTCTTGGTGGATGCAGGAACGGGCCCTGCTGTGAAATATTAGATCAAAAATTGTAATTACATGCCCCTGTTAAACATGGGCAGAACAATAGGGCTTTAGGCACTGGTGCTGGTGCCACAACACTGCAACCCCTCACAGATATTCTATTTGAGTGCAGGAATGAGCCCTGCTGCAAAATATTACAGCAAAAATTGTAATTTCATGCCCCTGTTAAATGGGCAGAAAAATTGGGCTTTAGGCACTGGTGCTGGTGCCACAACGCTGCAAATGACAGATACCCTTAGTTGAATGCAGGAACGAGCCCTGCTGCAAAATATTGCAGCAAAAATTGTAATTACACACCCCTGTTAACCAGGGGCAGAAAAATTGGGCTTTAGGCACAGGTGCTGGTGCCCAGAACCAAAAATGTTCTTAGAAGCTATCAACATGAACATTGAGGAGGAATAAGAGGGATAGTCACTCAGCATAACAGAATTGTCACTCAGCATCAGCATAGGCAGTCTTCAAGGGATCTCACATTCATAAAAAAAATAATCGGTTACATCAGCATCAGGTGCTTGGTAGCTGGTGATCCAAGACTGATTAATTTTTATGAAGGTGAGCCGATCAACCGAGTCTGTGGACAGGCGCGCTCTGTGATTGGTTACAAAGCCTCCAGCAGCACTAAATGTGCGTTCAGATAGAACACTGGATGCAGGACAGGCCAGTAGCTCAATTGCATACTGTGCAAGCTCTGGCCAATGATCCATCCCCAAGACCTAGTAACCCAGTGGATTTTCAGTTGGAAAGGTCTCCAGGTCTGATCTTGCCCCAAGGTATTCCTGCACCATGTAAATCAGACGCTGGTGATGGTTGGTGGAGCCAATCAGACCTTGGGGCTGCGGACTAAAAAATTGTCTGAACGCATCGGTCAGACAGCCACCTTTTCCACTGCTCCTTCTGTGACTGACCGAAGCCTCAGCAACACGTTGTTCTGGAGGACCAGGAAATTGCAACCTCCCGGGCTCTGGAAACGCATTGCACAAACCTTTCTGCAAGGCCTCCCGAAGATGTTTCATCCTCTGCTCCCTCTGCAAAGGTTGGATAAGTTCTATACCCTTGTAATGTGGATTAAGAAGGGTTACCAGCCAGTACTGATCCCTCCCCTTGATACCACAAATCCAAGGGTCCTTTCGCAGGCTTTGCAGGATCAGGGGGGCCAAGCAGCGTAGGTTTGCTTAGGCATTCGGTCTGGAGTCCTCTGGGTCACTAAGGACGACATGATCCACAGCCACCTACTCCCAGCCACGTACAAGTCCATGAGTTTCTGGGGACTGAAAACGATCCCTTGAAGACTGCTGCTGATGCTGAGTGCCAGGCTCCACCTCCATGCTGACACAATCCTCCTCCTCCTCCTCCTCTTCCTGTGTGATAGGCGGACCTGCAGGAATACTGTCTGGATAAAGCCTCAAGTGCCCTCTCCATTATTCCACACAGCATGTGCTCCAACAGGAAGACAAGAGGGACAGTATCACTAATGCATGCACTTTCACTGCTCACCATCCTTGTGGCCTCCTCAAATGGTGACAGGACAGTGCATGCATCCTTGATCGTTAGCCACTGGCTTGGCAAAAAAAAGCCAAGCTCCCCTGACCCTGTCCTGGTGCCATACTTGCACAGGTACTCATTGATGGCCCTCTGCTGTGTGTGTAGCCACAGAAGCATTGCCAACATTGAGTTCCACCTGGTGGGCATGTCACAGATGAGGCAGTTCTTGGGCAGGTTGCATTCCTATTGAAGATCAGCCAGCCAAGCACTGGCATTATTTGACCGGTGGAAATGCCCACAGACTTTCCTGGCCTGCCTCAGGAGATCCTGTAAACCCGGGTACCTGCACAAGAACCGCTGTACCACCAAATTAAGGACGTCAGCCAAACAGGGAACATGGGTCAGGTGTCCCTGTCGGAGGGCGGAGAGGAGGTTGGTGCCATTGTCACGAATCACCATTCATGGCTGAAGCTGGCGTGGCGTCTCTGCCCCAGTGTGGCTCCTGTCCCCTAAGCAGACCAACTCAAGCACCGCATGGCATCTTTTTGCCTGAGTGCTTGCTTAGCCCCTAGAACACCTACAGAGAACTGCTGGTTCCGAGGACAAATCTGCACAGGAAGAGGCCATAGAGGAAGAAGAAGAGGAGGGGGTGGAGGAGAGAGGTGTGGCAGATTCACCACTACCAGCATTTTCGAGGTGTGGTGGCGGAACAAGCTCCAACATTACTGCACCCTGTCCTGCATCCTTCCCAGCTGCCAGCAGGGTTACCTAGTGCGCCATGGAAGAAAGGTAACGTCCCTGTCCATGCCTGCTGGACCATGAGTCAGCGGTAATATGCACCTTACCGCTGACCGCCCTGTCCAACAAGGCCAACAAATTGCCTTCCACATGCCGGTAGAGAGCTGGAATGGCCTTCCGAGAAAAAAAATGGCGTTTGTGAACCTGCCACTGAGGTACCGCACATTCCACAGATTCTCAAAAGGGGGCAGAGTCTACCAGCTGAAAAGGCAGCAGTTGGAGTGCTAGCAATTTAGCCAAACTAGCATTCAGCCGCTGAGCATGTGGATGGTTGGACCAAATTTCTTTCGATGGTTTAGCAACTGGGGTAGGGAAATTTGCCTTCTACAATTGGATTTAGGTGTACCACTAGCAGATTGCCCGCAAGTGCTTGGGACACCTTATTCTACACCTTCATTCCTCTCAGTGCAGGTCTCTGAGAGGATTGAAGGTATAGTGGGTTTGGAGATCCCAGCTGATGAGGAGCAAGGAGAGGTCCGCCTTGTTCTTTGGTATGGGTCTTTAAAGTACTGTTGTCAACGGACTGCATGGGAGCTCGACATATGTCTGGTCAAGCATGTGGTGCCCAAGCGGCTGTTGTTTTGGCCCCACTTGATATGCTTAAGACATATGTTTCAAATAGCAAAGGTGCAATCTGCCGCACGTCTCAAAAAAGGCCCACACCAAAGAACTTTTGAAAAAATGTGCGGAGTCAGCAGCGCCCTGCACATGTGGAGCTCTGCGGTGGTCATCCTGCCTCGTTGGACATGTGCCTCCTCCTCCTCCTCCTCTCTTCTATCAGGCACCCACGTGGAGTCAGTGACCTCATCATCCCCTCCCTCCTCACCACTGGAGCAAACCTGGCAGTATGCTGCAGCTGGGGGAACATGACTGCCAGTTTCTTGTCCTTCTTGGGCACCCCCTCTCTCTGGGCTCACGTTTACTGCCTTCATCCTCAACCTGGGTACCATCATCGGAGCCTTCAAAACCCTGCTCATCCTCCTGCAGCATGTACCCGACACTGTGGTTGAACAGTTCGGGGGACTCCTCAGGACATGGTGGTGGGGCTAGGGAAGGAGTGACTGATGCCATTGAGCTGATGGAATAGGCCACTTTGGCAGCTGCATTGGCAGCCAAACTTCTCTTAGCCTGGGTGACAGAGGATGAGGAGGATGAGAACGGCTTTGTGATCCACTCTACCAAGTCTTCTGCATGTTGTGGCTCAACATGGCCAGCTGTCAAAAAAAAGGACAAGCCTGCCCCATGGCCACGTGCTGAGGATGCACCGTGTCCATGACCAGCACTGTTGGCTGTAGACACAGAGCCTGTTTGCCCCCTTTTAGTGGCCTGTGAGCATCTGCCTGTCCTTGGTGGCCTTCCAGACATGCTGTAAAATTGGATTAGCAAAACACCGTCTGAAGTTTACTAGAAAAATTACACCAGGAATAGCCTGCAGTCAGGTATAGGCTTGACTAGACTAGAATGCAGTGGATATATATGTAGGAGACTGTATATATATCTTTATGTACTGCAGATTACTGAATCACCTGCCTGGCCTGCCTGTCTAAAAGTGTCTTTGAATACGTACACCAGGAATGTGTATGTGGACTGTGTATACCCAAGCTGTCGGGGAACCATCGGGGATCACCCCATTGTATAATGATGGACATTTAACCACCCCATTGCATAATGATGGACACTTAATATTTACACTTTTTATGGACTCCTTTCCTTTCACGTTTTTTGCATGTAGGCCTTGTTTAAAGGAGCAGGCCATTTTTGAGTTGTAGCACACTACATTGTTGTTATCTTCCAATTACTTATTGTGATTCAATTTTGAATCGTTGTTTTGGGTTAGGTTACTCTGCCCCAAAAACTGATATACTTAATTTATAGACTTTTTTTCACTGTTTATATGTGTTTACACATGTGTTTATTTAAGTTATATTCATTTTCCCATATTTTGTAGTTTTATAGTGTTACACGAAGTGACTTGATCGTCTTTCTGCACATCGCATAGTATCATTATTATTTGGGCACGCACCTCAGGGTTATGTACCTTCACTTTTAGGAACCACTGTCACTTATCCTACTTGCAGGCAGGCAGGTAATTCAGTGATCTGCAATGCATAATATATATATATATATATATATATATATATATATATATATATATATATATATATACATATACTCTTCTCCACCCCACAGCTTATATATATCACCCTCACTCCTGTC
>NC_133325.1:794414973-794427473 GCF_042186555.1 Aquarana catesbeiana
ACTTGTCAAAAAAGACGTCGGCGGTGATGCACAAATAACGAAAAAGTCCTTAGCGGCGCACTTGACGAACATATTTTTCGTAAACTGGGTCGACTTCTTTTCCGTCCGCTGCGCTCCTCACCAATGTCTTGACTGCGCTGCTCACTGACGTCTTTTTTGCCAACTGCGCTGCCGACATCTTTTTTGTCCACTGGGCCGACTGCGCCGACTTCTTTATTTGTTGACGTCTTTTTCATCGAATGTCTTTATCATCGAATGCGGCACTCGCTGACCTCTTTTTCGTCGACTGCCCCTGACATCTTTTTCGTCAACTGGGCCGACTGGGTTGACTGGGCCGACTGGGTTGACTGTGCCAACTTCTTTTTGGTTGAGTGCACCTCTCAGCAACGTCTTTTTCATCGACTGCGCCGCTCACTGACGTCTTTTTTGTCGTCTGGGCCCACAGGTCAGACAGGTCCGACAGGGTCGTCTTGTTTATTTGTCGACTGTGCCCGTCACGAATGTCTTTTTCGTTGACTGTGCCACCGACATCTTTTTTGTCAACTGGGCTGGCTGGTTCGACTGCGCCGACTTCTTTTTCGTTGACTGCACAGCTCACGACATCTTTTTTTGTTGACTGCACCGCTCACTGATGTCTTTTGTCGACTGGGTCGCCAACGTCTTTTTAGCAGCTCCCAGCTTCACCCGCTGGGTTCTCTGTCACCCATCTTCATCCTGCGGACTCTCGACCCTTTTTCTACTGCACCGCCGACATCTTTTTTGTGGCCTGGGCCGACAGTCGACAGGGTCGACTGCGAGGACTTCTTTTTCGTCGACTGCGCCCCTTACCAATGTCTTTTTTATCGACTGCTCCGCTCACTAACGTCTTTTTTATCGAATATACCACTGACATCTTTTTCGTCAACTGCGCCAGTCGCCAATACCAACTGTGGCACTCTCTGGTCCCCTTTACATTACACAACCCCCTGCACCTCTGGACCCCGTTACATTACACAACCCCCTGCACCTCTGGAACCTTTACTTTACACAGCACCCTACACCTCTGGACCCCTTTACATCACACAGCACCCATCACCTCTGGACCCCTTTACATTACACAGCACCCTGCACCCCTTTACATTACACAGTACCCTGCACCTCTGGACCCCTTTACATCACGCAGCACCCTGCACCTATGGACGCCTTTACATCACAAAGCACCCTGCACTTTTTGAACCCCTTTACATTACACAGCACCCTGCACCTCTGGACCCCTCTACATTACACAACCCCCTGCACCTCTGGACCCCTTTACATTACACAGCACCCTGTACCTCTTTACATTATACAATTCCCTGTGCCTCTGGACCCTGTTACATTACACAACTCCCTGCACCTCGGGGCCCCCTTTACATTACACAGCACCCTGCACTTCTGGACCCCTTTACATCTGTTGTGAATTCATGAAGAAATACATTTTATATTTACCAGCAGAAATATGAGAATTTCTTAGGCCTCAAAAGAAAGCAGATGAACCATGATTATTGCAGTTATTGAACTGTTGCCCTTTTGGAGACCTTTAGAACAAAATAGACGTTCTCATGTTTTTCCAAGTTCTTCTACTACATCAAATATTGAAGACTTTTACAAGCATGTATTGTGAGGAAAACTCGATGGGACAATGGCTGCTCTCGTCACAAAACAAGGAGATATTCACATGGTATTAGTGAATAAACGAAAACTACCCTTACAGCCATAAGAAACAAGGTTATACAAGCTGTTATCACACAGAAATTACCTCGCCTGGCCTAAACCTATTGTGGTCGAGTGACGAACTGTTTAACTAGCTAACACCTTGGCCAACAAAATCTATTGTGTGAATTTGAGAAACGATTTGGACAAACTAAACTATCTAAACATCCCTTGAATTAAGTTCAATTCAACACACGGTGGGAAAGATTTAAAGTTGATGCAAGTCAAAAATATTTTAAAAGTATCTATAAGGTTATTATAAGTCATTTCAAACTATTTATAACATTGTAGGTCACAGAGACATATTATAATTTTGGCATCTGCGGACCCAACAACTTTGGTATGAAGAAAATCTATATGAAAGTGTGATTTTATAAGTAGAAATGTTTTAAGAAACTAATTAGTATTAGGAAAAACATATAATTATGTTCATAAATATATAAGACTGTAGCCCATGTTTAGATAAACAAACATCCATTGGAGATACCAGAATGATACAGGTATCCATATAGATAATAATTTTTAGGTAGTATTGATTAGTGTATATATAACATGTGTCTTTCATAGATAGACCGGTTTTTATAGACTTACATTTATAGAGACACAGATATGTAACCAGTTTTATGTAAAAATTATTAATCAAGATTATACTGAGTGTATTTTATATTAGACCGATTACCAGAATATTTAAAGGTATATACTATCCTTACCATTATACACATTAGGAAACTAGAACGTATTAACTTAAAAAGATAAACTCAAAACACATGTGAGACACCTGGTGGTTAAAGGTGGTATTATTTGAACTCACTATATTTCCGGGAAAGGTAAATGATTAAAGTGGGGTTCCACCCAAAAAACAAAAATACCTGGAAAAAATCTAAAAAAAAAAACAAAAAAACATTTGGATATTTTTTTTTTTTTCACTTACCTCTAAATGCCTGTTGCTAGGTGGTCCCACGTAGTCTGCCTGTTCCTTTGCCTGGGCTGGTGACATCACTTCCCCCCAGGCACAGGAAGGGCTCCGCTCTGCTCCCTCCCTCCTGTCAATCATCTGGGACCCATTACAGGTCCCAGGTGATTGAGCGTCCAATCACGGCGCGCGGCGCCGCTCGCGCATGCGCAGTGGGTGCCAGGCTGTGAAGCCACAGCCCGGCGCCCACAGTTGAAATGCCGGCGCCGACGAGCGGAGGGGGGGACGAGCGGGGCCTCGATCCCCCGCATCGCTGGACCCAGGGACAGGTGAGTGTCCAATTAAAAGTCAGCAGCTGCAGTATTTGTAGCTGCTGACTTTTAATTTTTTTTTTATTTGACGGCCCCCTGGGTGGAACTCCTCTTTAAGTTTCTCCTTAACCAGTAGAAAAGAAGCCACATCCTTTTGGGCAGAGCCATTATAATTTTTATGGTCTCATTATCTGAAATGGTATTTAGAGGCAAGTGAGATGCCATGGAGAGAAAAAAAAAAAGAGGGAGAAGGAGGAAGTGAGCTCAGAGGGAGAGCTCAGAAGGAAGCTCAGGGATCCACCCTGAGGGGGGACACTGGGAGATACACACACTCCCAGACTGACACTCATGCACCATGCATGAATACATATCTTTACATTCATGAAGATTCCTCAACACCTAATACTTAGAACTCGGAGGTCACAAGAAGTAAATCCTCTTTAAGAGTATCCATTTTGAAACTACGGCAGCCATCTTAACTCTGGTAACCAGCCAATAGGAACAGTAGCCATCCTGGAATGGGTAATTATGTCATGTTGATTTTATCTTGTATGTTCTCACAAATATTGAATTATTGAATGTTATACAATTGATAATCGTTCTCCCGAATCAATAACCGCCTTGTAGATTTTTCTCTAAAGATTCAAGTTTTCATTATATTTTTCTTTTTGCATAGTTGCCACATTTATTGACAAAACAAACATCTAATTTATTTCACATTGTTAACCACTTACTTACCTGCAGTATAGTAACAGTTGTACGTGTGAAATACAGACATTCTGTTTAATTGTCAAGTTCACAAGGTTATTGATTCTACCGAGAAGTTATCATGGTGGTATTATGTCAAAGGGACGGTACGCCCATTTTTGTGTTTTATTGATTTTCAAGACGTTCATGTAACGTAATCGGTATCTTAATTTCATGTGATTATTTGTGTTTGTCAACTAATAAATGACTTTTTCGTATGCTCACATGTCTCCGTGAACAAGTTTCATATGCATAGACTGTGTCATATAGATTGATTTTGTATCTTAAAAATATCCTCCTTAAAAATTACTCAATAATAATTATTGTGCAGGAAACCTGTCCTTAAAAAGGCACAACTTATTATGACTTATTAATCACGAGACATCACACAGCACCCTGAACCTCTGGACCCCTTTACATCACACAGCACCCTGCACCTCTGGACCCCTTTACATCACACAACCCCCTGCACCTCTGGACCCCTTTACATTACACAACCCCCTGCACCTCTGGACCCCTTTACATTACACAACCCGCCTCCCACCCCGCAGCTCTGGACCCCTGCACATTACACAACCCCCAAGCTTTGGACCTTCTGCATGTTACACCCCCCTTCCCCTCCCAGCTCTGAATCCCTGCATGTTTCACAACTGTCCCTTCCTACCTTACTCAAGCAGAGGGGGAGAAAAATAAGGGTGCACATAGCATAATCCAATTTTCCAAAAGGTATGTTTATTTAATAAACCCTCATAGATGTACACTAACAATAGAAACATAAGTTAAAAGCATAAGTAAAATTATACTTGTGAAGTCGCTCCCTCAACCGTCAGTGTTTTTACTGGCAGCCAGTAAAAAAGAAGCAAATTTCTCCTGCCAGTAAATGCCAGTAAAAGGTTGCCAGTAAAAAATATAACTATGACACTCGGCTCAGTCCGGAGCCGGGCGAGACCATCCGAGTGCCTGCTACAGTGTGTTCAGGTGGCTCTGGTGGAGGTGGTGCTTGAGCATGTCGTGTGATGTCATAGTGCAAGGGAGCCAAGCAGAGCAGCCAGAGCCTTGTGTGCAGGTCAGCGGGACGGGAGCAAGGCAGGCTGGGAGTGGGACCATCAGTGCTGTTTAGAAGGGAGTGGACTGAAGGGACCACCTGGCTTGGAGAGAGACTGTCACTGTGACTCAGGAGGGGACGTGTCGTGTCAGTGAGGTGTCATCATCATCTGTGCTGCTGCACACTGCTGTCAGTGTCACTTTGAGAGTAAAGTTTCATGTGTGCGCCTGACCCATTCTAATTTCTTGCCCTCCTGTCCTTGAGCTACTTACTTACTATATCAAAAATAAAATAAATGTTTTTTTGCCTTATTATCTACCTTAAATCACATTGCTAATTGCATATTGTACTTGTTTGTAGCCTAAATACCTAAATTTGCATTTAAAACAGTAATTTTTAAACTTTTGGAAAAGCCAGTAAAAATTTGGCGGTGCCAGTAAATTTTGGGTGTCGTGTCAGTAAATTTCAATCTGATAGGTTGGCAACACTGTCCCTCCTGATGTACCTCATCATGCTGCGTGATGAAACCCTGACTAGTTTCCTCATTGCTTTCATCATAGGGCATCTGGCCACGCCCTCTGACAACGCAATTGTCAGTTAAAGCGACGCAAAGAAGGAAATGTCAAATACATTATCCTAAAGATACTTACGGAAAAGTCCGCAAGTAGAACCCAGCTCCAGTATGGGAATGGCATGGTGATCTGGAAGTGTTTGCCCCAACAAAGGTTGAGGCAGGGTAACACCCACCCCCAAAAGAAATCAGAGAAAGGGCCAGGAGGAACAGCAGCCATGGAACAAACCAGACAGTCACGTCACATATCCAAAAGATATCGTGTGTGCAAATTTGACCCAAATCTGTGAAAAAACGTGAATGAAAACAAGAACTTAATAAACTGAAAATGTGTGACACATATCAAACATGTAGATGTTTAAATGAGGGATTGTATGAGTGTGAAGGAGCTGTGTACTGAGTAATCCCTGTGGGACCGAGGTGTGTGTGTGTAATAAAATGTGCATGGAGATTATGAAAGTAAATAGCACACCTAAAAAGAGTGTGCAAGTAGGCAGAAACAACAAAAAATGTGTATAGAGATTAGTAAGGAAATGACACACCCATGATGGTGTGTGAGTGAACAAGTGGATTTTAAAAGGTGTATATGTATGAGAACGTGAATAAACCTACCATCTCCTATGTGATATGAGTGTGGCTCAGAGTGATCCCTTCCTTGAGATAAGTTTTGGAGTGAACTTCCGGCTGGCCCCAGCTGATATACCCCCGGTCCTGGGCGGGTCCCCGCCAAAGTCATGTGACGCCATCTAGACAGCATTAAGGAGGTGAGGGAGCCCACCACCTGGGGTATATAACATCCCAGCTGACATAACCCTGGTCCTGGGTGGGTCCCCGCCAAAGTAATGTGACGCCATCTAGACAGCATAAAGGAGGTGAGGGAGCCCACCACCTTGGGTATATAACATCCCAGCTGATATACCCCCGGTCCTGGGTGGGTCCCCGCCAAAGTCATGTGACGCCATCTAGACAGCATTAAGGAGGTGAGGGAGCCCACCACCTGGGGTATATAACATCACAGCTGATATACCCCTGGTCCTGGGCAGGTCCCTGCCAAAGTCATGTGATTCCATCTAGACAGCATTAAGGAGGTGAGGGAGCCCACCACCTTGGGTATATAACATCCCAGCTGATATACCCCCGGTCCTGGTCGGGTCCCCGCCAAAGTCATGTGACGCCATCTAGACAGCATTAAGGAGGTGAGGGAGCCCACCACCTGGGGTATATAACATCACAGATGATATACCCCCGGTCCTGGGCGGGTCTCCGCCAAAGTAATGTGACGCCATCTAGACAGCATAAAGGAGGTGAGGGAGCCCACCACGTTGGGTATATAACATGCCAGCTGATATACCCCCGGTCCTGGGCGGGTCCCCGCCAAAGTCATGTGAAGCCATCTAGACAGCAGAAAGGAGGTGAGGGAGCCCACCACCTGGGGTATATAACATCCCAGTAGGTGCACATCCACCTCCGCTGCGGCGCGACGTGGAGAAACAAGCATGCCATCACCCAGCGGTGTCAATTGGCGCCGCCCGTGGGGCACGCTTGAACATGACTAGGGCTGAAACAACTAATTGATTAATCGACAACTAATCGATTATGAAATTAATCGATTACTATTTTCATAATTGATTAATCGGCCAGTAACATAATGGAGTTAAAAAAAATTAAAATGAGCCCTTTATAGTAAAAAAAGAGCAAATAATCGCTACTGCAAATATTACTTTCACAGTTCTACACTAAAAAGAATTAACCCCTTACAGTAGTGATTATCTGCTTTTTTTGTACTATGAAGGTGCTTTTTGCAGAAACACACTACAGTTCATTCACATGGTTTCCTATGGGACACGTTCACGCAAAACGGTGCTTTTTGGTTCAACATACTTCAATAGAGAAGCTGCAGAAAAGCATGTCGTTTTTGCAGCAATTTGTGTTTTTTAATCTGCCCAACAACAAATTGGCCAAAAAAATACAAAAATGCAAATCGCAGCAAAATCACGTGCACAAAAATCTAGACGCACAGCAAAAAGCACTCCAGAAACAGATGAAAAGCAAACTGCATAGGTGTGTACTGAGCCTCATGCTGGCCACACCGATCAATTTTCAGACGAGAATATTCAGACGAAAAATCTTTGTACATTCATCAAATGAAAGAACGAACGTTCTTAAAATGACATTTTTTTTGAAGGAAGACATTGTTATTGTTTTTAATAAAAAAATTTGATCACTGAATGATGATATTTACCAGATTCACCCTTTAATAGAATATACAGTATATATCCTCTAATAGTATATACAGTATATCTCTCCTCTAATAGTTTATACAGTATATGTCCTCTAATAGTATATACAGTATATCTCTCCTCTAATAGTTTATACAGTATATGTCCTCTAATAGTATATACAGTATATCTCTTCTGTCTGTTATGTTCAGAGTGGATTCGATATTTTGCTCCCTAACCATATAGTTGGTTATTTATATTTACCACTGCATAGAGATATTTAAGAATAAATGACCTTTTTTAAAACTTACACATTAACTAAATTATACACCACACTTCTTTTTAAGGTTAATAACCGAATAATCGATTAATCGAAACAATAATCGTCCAACTAATCGATTATGAAAATTGTTTTGGATAAATTTAATTTGTTTTGGTGTCATAATCCCCTAGGGGTAGTCCAAGATATGTGTAGGCATAATAAAATAGATATGATTATATTAAAAATGATTTATTATCTATATAAGAAGAATATTAACATGATAATTGTAGGAGTAGATTTTATGCAAACAATCAATCAGTGGACATAATTATTAAAATAGATACAATTAAATGTATAAATAAAATTACAGATCATAGGTGAAAAAAATCACACAATAAATACATAAACAGTGAATAATGATGATGTTGAAATTCATGACTGAAATAAACTTGTATAGGCACCCGTAGTTGTATACCCAACATGTTTCATGGCTGACTGCCAATCATCAGGGGTAAGATGCATATGTATACTGGAAAATCAAATAAATTTCCTTTCCTATACCTTGTTATAATATACTATAGTTTATCATTATTATTATTATACAGGATTTATATAGCGCCCACAGTTTACAAAGCGCTTTACAACATGAGGGCAGACAGTACAATTACAATACAATTCAATACAGGGGGAATCAGAGAGCCCTGCTCGTTAGAGCTTACAATCTAGGAGGGAGGATCAAGTTATACAAAAGGGTAATAGCTGTGGGGGATGAGCTAATGGAGAAAATAGTACAGTTGTTAGATGGAAGAGGAAAGTTTTCAGGGATCGCCTAAATACATTTGGAGACAGTCTTTTGTGTATCTAAGTCTATTTGACATTGCATTTACAGATTCCTAATCATCTAGAAGGCCTGATATTTGTCTCAGGGTTGGTCTCAGTTTTACAGTAATATTGGTAGCAGTGTTGGCCTATATCATATATCAGGTGAGCAACATTCCCTCTCTCTCTCTCTGTATTACACTGTATGTATTAAGAGGTCTGTTGAACCCCCTTTCGCATATATGCGGCCTCACTGAACTGTACTTTTTTCTGTGGTGCCACATATATGCGTATCTGTCGCCGCACAGGGCGCTCCCAGCACAGAGACCAGGCTCTCGCCAGGACCCCGGGCTCTCGGTTTTGTGTCACCTGATCGCTGTGAGCCGTGACTATGGACTAACGTCCGAAACTTTAGTTTTACAGCTTTGTACATGTATTTAATAAAGAAATGCCATTTTGGATGTCATCCAGAGCGCCAACCATCCCTTTCCTTATTCTGATTGCTGTGATAGCCTCAGATTGGCTGTCACAGTGATCTGTCACTGTGCAACCTGCCCCTGTGTTTACGTTCTCTCTGAAGAGAGAGAGTGATACTTTGTATACATACAGGATAGCCTATATAATACATTGTATCTCTCTCTCTCATTGCAGGGAGAAAGCCTGTGTAAACAAACAAAATGTGTGTAAAAATAAAGAAAGAAAGAAACAATAGAAAAGAAAAAAAAAAAGAAAAAAAAATAGCTAGATCAAGGTTTGATCCAGGCCAGTGCCAGAGTTAGTGTTTGGGTCAAGCAAGGGTCAAAGATCTTGGTCAGTATTTTTGTTGGGCATGATTTTTTTGTTTTTTTAAAAAGCATTTTTTAAACATTTGTGGACCACCCACCGTACATATACTGTGGCAGGGCAGCTGCTTTGTGCCCCAGACACTTCTGGGTCTAGGTCGCACATGCACACCACCGCCGACCCGCTCTCTGATGTGATTAGACACAGCGGGAGCTGATCTGCGGGTACTGCGGACTCGATGTTCGCCGGCACCCACCGATCATTAGGCAGAGAGCCAGAACAGCAGTCTTCCTACGTAAACAAGGCGGATCGCCGTTCTGTCAGTAGGGAAGGCATGGATCCATGCCTTCCCCTAGTAAAAGCACCTCCCGCACAGTGCACAAACACTGGCTAGGTAAACAGTTAACCCTTTCATCGCCTGGGTGTTAAACTCCTTCCCAGCCAGTGTCGTTAGTACAGTGACAGTGCATATTTTTATATAGTCAAATATATGTTTATTCGGGTTTCAACATATCAAAATAATACAAGTAATAGCCCATATGTTGCAAACCCATGGTATATATGTGGGTCGCTCAGGCTGCTAGGAAGTGTAGTCTTGTGTCTGCTGCTGTGAGTGCTGGCTGGGAAGGAGCCCACCCACGCTCCAGACAATGATAGATAAGAGCAGAAGATCCCAGGAGCCGCACATCAGAACAAGACCTGCAGTGTGTAGACAAGTGGCAGTCTCAGCCTGGACATGCCCCCAACGCATTTCACTCTGCCCACTGAAGCTTACCCACAAGTAAGCTCCAGTGGGCGGAGTGAAATGTGTTGGGGGCGTGGCCTGGTGGGGGTCCAGGCTGACAGTGTGGCTCCTGGGATCTTCTGCACTTTTCTGTCGATAGCCAGTAGGTTGTCAAATGTAAAGGAGTACACATGGGATCCAACAAGGGCAGGGCTCCAATCCGTATACAAAGAACATATACTGGCACGCATTAAAGTGGGAATTATAACAGACAATAAAACAAAAAGAAAGAAAAAAGAAGGCATACAACATAAGTCCAGTCTACTCTGTCCATTTGGGAGCAAGAAAGAGAGTATTGCCAGGCCCCAGATCAATTATAATGACTGCAGAGTAGATGTATCCCAAGGGATAGACAATGGAGTAGCGAAGGAAAAGTAGGCAAATTACAAGAAGCAAAGAAAGAGAAAAATATGGCGTGGGTCTTGAGGGAATCCCTAGTCAAAGATGGGAGGGGAAATAAGAGGAAGAGGGTCTCCTCGGGTAAGGAGAACCCCAAAACATGATAACTAGCGGGGGCCCAAGGGAGATCCTGGGGCTCCATCTCAATCAACTGCCGAGAGAGGGGAGATAGGATTGTCCTGAAAGAGAAACGAGCTGTTTAAAAGAATCATACGAAGAAAAATGTATCCAGACATACCAGAGTGTGGTGAATTTATCGTAGTTATCTGCATCCAATGCGTCCTCAATGCGCATAATATCATTTAGGGTAGCCACCCAATGGGAGAGCAGGGGGGTGTGGATTTCCAGAAATGCGGTATGAGTTGTCTTGCGGCTGAAAGAAAAAAAATCGCAGGAGGCACTTCTTTTGCAAGGATACTGAACCAGGTAAAATGGAAAGCAGAGCTATTTCCGGGGAGGGTTGTAGAGCTTCTTCATACATCTTCTTATAAGTGTCAAAAAATAGACTGCCGAAAGGGATGGATCTTGGAGCACCCCCACCAGATGTGACGATAGGTGCCTCTCTAGTGCATAATTTTAGCACTGATCACTGTATTAGGGTCACTGGTCCCCAGAAAGTGTAAAAAATGTCAGTTTGTGTCTGACTGTCCGCCGCAATATCGCAGTCCCACTATAAGTCGCTGATCGTGACGATCTCCATTACTAGTAAAATAAATAAATAAATAAAAATATCCTATAGTTTGTAGACACTATAACTTTTGCGCAAACCAATCAATATTTGCTTATTGTGATTTTTTTTTACCAAAAATATGTAGCAGAATAAATATTGGCCTAAATTATTGACAAAATTAGATTTTTTTCTTTTTTTATTGGATGTGTTTTACAGCAGAAAGTACAAAATGCCTTTTTTTGTTTATAGTGCAAAAAAAATAAAAACCACAGTGGTGATCAAATACCACCAAAAGAAAACGCTATTTGTGGGGAAAAAAAAGGACATCAATTTTATTTTTGTACAGCGTCGCACGACTGCACAATTGTGCCATATTGCAAAAAATGGCCTGATAATGAAGGGGGGGTAAATCTTCTGGAGGTCAAGTGGTTAAGTTAGTATCAGTGTCAGTTATGCCGCGTACACACGAGCGGACTTTCTATCCTACTTGGTCCGGCACACTTTCCGACGGACTTTGTCCGCCAGGTGCGCCGGACTTTAAAACGAACGGACTTGCCCACACACGCCGGGATTTTCCGGCGGGCTAAGTCCGCCCGTCTTTCCGACGGACTTTCGCCGGAGTTCCGGCGGACTTTCAGAATGAACGGACTTGCCCACACACGGACAAGTCCGTTCATTTTGAACGTGACTCAGGTGCGACGGGACTAGAGAAGGATGTCAATCTTGCCGCTTTTATCGGCGAGATTGACACCTTGCTAGCCCCGTCGCGGGGCATACCAGGCCCTTAGGTCTGGTATGGATTATAAAGGGGAACCCCGCTACGCCGAAAAAACGGCGTGGGGTCCCCCTAAAATCCATACCAGACCCCGATCCGAGCACGCAGCCTGGCCGGTCAGGAAAGGGGGTGGGGACGAGCGAGCGCCCCCCCCCCTCCTGAACCGTACCAGGCCGCATGCCCTCAACATGGGGGGTGGGTGCTTTGGGGGAGGGGGGCGCCCTGCGCCCCCCCCCCCCCAAAGCACCTTGTCCCCATGTTGATGAGGACAAGGGCCTCTTCCCGACAACCCTGGCCGTTGGTTGTCGGGGTCTGCGGGCGGGGGCTTATCGGAATCTGGGAGCCCCCTTTAATAAGGGGGCCCCCAGATCCCGGCCCCCCACCCTATGTAAATGAGTATGGGGTACATGGTACCCCTACCCATTTACCTAGGAAAAAAGTGTAAGTAATAAAACACACTACACAGGTTTT